>NW_027193279.1:0-52308 GCF_032444005.1 Ranitomeya imitator
CAGGCCTTAAGCCTAGCCCGCACTTGTGCCCAGGCCTTAAGCCTAGCCCGCACTTGTGCCCAGGCCTTAAGCCTAGCCCGCACTTGTGCCCAGGCCTTAAGCCTAGCCCGCACTTGTGCCCATGCCTTAAGCATAGCCAGCACTTGTGCCCCCTGCCTTGCTCCTAGCCAGCACTGCACTTGTGCCCATGCCTTAAGCCTAGCCCGCACTTGTGCCCAGGCCTTAACCCTAGCCCGCACTTGTGCCCAGGCCTTAAGCCTAGCTTGCACTTGTGCCCATGCCTTAAGCCTAGCCAGCACTTGTGCCCTTTGCCTTGATCCTAGCCAGCACTGCACTTGTGCCCAGACCTTAAGCCTAGCCAGCACTTGTGCCCAGGCCTTAAGCCTAGCCCGCACTTGTGCCCAGGCCTTAAGCCTAGCCCGCACTTGTGCCCCGGCCTTAAGCCTAGCCCGCAATTGTGCCCCAGCCTTAAGCCTAGCCCGCACTTGTGCCCCGGCCTTAAGTCTAGCCCGCACTTGTGCCCCGGCCTTAAGTCTAGCCCGCACTTGTGCCCCGGCCTTAAGCCTAGCCAGCACTGCACTTGTGCCCAAGCCTTAAGCCTAGCCTGCACTTGTGCCCAGGCCTTAAGCCTAGCCCGCACTTGTGCCCAGGCCTTAAGCCTAGCCCGCACTTGTGCCCAGGCCTTAAGCCTAGCCCGCACTTGTGCCCAGGCCTTAAGCCTAGCCCGCACTTGTGCCCAGGCCTTAAGCCCAGCCCGCACTTGTGCCCAGGCCTTAAGCCCAGCCCGCACTTGTGCCCAGGCCCTAAGCCCAGCCCGCACTTGTGCCACGGCCTTAAGCCCAGCCCGCACTTGTGCCCAGGCCTTAAGCCTAGCCCGCACTTGTGCCCAGGCCTTAAGCCTAGCCCGCACTTGTGCCCAGGCCTTCAGCCTAACCCGCACTTGTGCACAGGCCTTAAGCCTAACCCGCACTTGTGCCCAGGCCTTAAGCCTCGCCCGCACTTGTGCCAAGGCCTTAAGCCTAGCCCGCACTTGTGCCCATGCCTTAAGCATAGCCAGCACTTGTGCCCCCTGCCTTGCTCCTAGCCAGGACTGCACTTGTGCCCAGGCCTTAAGCCTAGCCCGCACTTGTGCCCAGGCCTTAAGCCTAACCCGCACTTGTGCCCAGGCCTTAAGCCTCGCCCGCACTTGTGCCAAGGCCTTAAGCCTAGCCCGCACTTGTGCCCAGGCCTTAAGCCTAGCCCGCACTTGTGCCCAGGCCTTAAGCCTAGCCCGCACTTGTGCCCAGGCCTTAAGCCTAGCCCGCACTTGTGCCCAGGCCTTAAGCCTAGCCCGCACTTGTGCCCATGCCTTAAGCATAGCCAGCACTTGTGCCCCCTGCCTTGCTCCTAGCCAGCACTGCACTTGTGCCCATGCCTTAAGCCTAGCCCGCACTTGTGCCCAGGCCTTAACCCTAGCCCGCACTTGTGCCCAGGCCTTAAGCCTAGCTTGCACTTGTGCCCATGCCTTAAGCCTAGCCAGCACTTGTGCCCTTTGCCTTGATCCTAGCCAGCACTGCACTTGTGCCCAGACCTTAAGCCTAGCCAGCACTTGTGCCCAGGCCTTAAGCCTAGCCCGCACTTGTGCCCAGGCCTTAAGCCTAGCCCGCACTTGTGCCCCGGCCTTAAGCCTAGCCCGCAATTGTGCCCCAGCCTTAAGCCTAGCCCGCACTTGTGCCCCGGCCTTAAGTCTAGCCCGCACTTGTGCCCCGGCCTTAAGTCTAGCCCGCACTTGTGCCCCGGCCTTAAGCCTAGCCAGCACTGCACTTGTGCCCAAGCCTTAAGCCTAGCCTGCACTTGTGCCCAGGCCTTAAGCCTAGCCCGCACTTGTGCCCAGGCCTTAAGCCTAGCCCGCACTTGTGCCCAGGCCTTAAGCCTAGCCCGCACTTGTGCCCAGGCCTTAAGCCTAGCCCGCACTTGTGCCCAGGCCTTAAGCCCAGCCCGCACTTGTGCCCAGGCCTTAAGCCCAGCCCGCACTTGTGCCCAGGCCCTAAGCCCAGCCCGCACTTGTGCCACGGCCTTAAGCCCAGCCCGCACTTGTGCCCAGGCCTTAAGCCTAGCCCGCACTTGTGCCCAGGCCTTAAGCCTAGCCCGCACTTGTGCCCAGGCCTTCAGCCTAACCCGCACTTGTGCACAGGCCTTAAGCCTAACCCGCACTTGTGCCCAGGCCTTAAGCCTCGCCCGCACTTGTGCCAAGGCCTTAAGCCTAGCCCGCACTTGTGCCCATGCCTTAAGCATAGCCAGCACTTGTGCCCCCTGCCTTGCTCCTAGCCAGGACTGCACTTGTGCCCAGGCCTTAAGCCTAGCCCGCACTTGTGCCCAGGCCTTAAGCCTAACCCGCACTTGTGCCCAGGCCTTAAGCCTCGCCCGCACTTGTGCCAAGGCCTTAAGCCTAGCCCGCACTTGTGCCCAGGCCTTAAGCCTAGCCCGCACTTGTGCCCAGGCCTTAAGCCTAGCCCGCACTTGTGCCCAGGCCTTAAGCCTAGCCCGCACTTGTGCCCATGCCTTAAGCCTAGCCCGCACTTGTGCCCATGCCTTAAGCATAGCCAGCACTTGTGCCCCCTGCCTTGCTCCTAGCCAGCACTGCACTTGTGCCCATGCCTTAAGCCTAGCCCGCACTTGTGCCCAGGCCTTAACCCTAGCCCGCACTTGTGCCCAGGCCTTAAGCCTAGCTTGCACTTGTGCCCATGCCTTAAGCCTAGCCAGCACTTGTGCCCTTTGCCTTGATCCTAGCCAGCACTGCACTTGTGCCCAGACCTTAAGCCTAGCCAGCACTTGTGCCCAGGCCTTAAGCCTAGCCCGCACTTGTGCCCAGGCCTTAAGCCTAGCCCGCACTTGTGCCCCGGCCTTAAGCCTAGCCCGCAATTGTGCCCCAGCCTTAAGCCTAGCCCGCACTTGTGCCCCGGCCTTAAGTCTAGCCCGCACTTGTGCCCCGGCCTTAAGTCTAGCCCGCACTTGTGCCCCGGCCTTAAGCCTAGCCAGCACTGCACTTGTGCCCAAGCCTTAAGCCTAGCCTGCACTTGTGCCCAGGCCTTAAGCCTAGCCCGCACTTGTGCCCAGGCCTTAAGCCTAGCCCGCACTTGTGCCCAGGCCTTAAGCCTAGCCCGCACTTGTGCCCAGGCCTTAAGCCTAGCCCGCACTTGTGCCCAGGCCTTAAGCCCAGCCCGCACTTGTGCCCAGGCCTTAAGCCCAGCCCGCACTTGTGCCCAGGCCCTAAGCCCAGCCCGCACTTGTGCCACGGCCTTAAGCCCAGCCCGCACTTGTGCCCAGGCCTTAAGCCTAGCCCGCACTTGTGCCCAGGCCTTAAGCCTAGCCCGCACTTGTGCCCAGGCCTTCAGCCTAACCCGCACTTGTGCACAGGCCTTAAGCCTAACCCGCACTTGTGCCCAGGCCTTAAGCCTCGCCCGCACTTGTGCCAAGGCCTTAAGCCTAGCCCGCACTTGTGCCCATGCCTTAAGCATAGCCAGCACTTGTGCCCCCTGCCTTGCTCCTAGCCAGGACTGCACTTGTGCCCATGCCTTAAGCCTAGCCCGCACTTGTGCCCAGGCCTTAAGCCTAGCCCGCACTTGTGCCCAGGCCATAAGCCTAGCTTGCACTTGTGCCCATGCCTTAAGCCTAGCCAGCACTTGTGCCCTTTGCCTTGATCCTAGCCAGCACTGCACTTGTGCCCAGACCTTAAGCCTAGCCAGCACTTGTGCCCAGGCCTTAAGCCTAGCCCGCACTTGTGCCCAGGCCTTAAGCCTAGCCCGCACTTGTGCCCAGGCCTTAAACTTAGCCCGCACTTGTGCCCAAGCCTTAAGCCTAGCCCGCACTTGTGCCCAGGCCTTAAGCCTAGCCCGCACTTGTGCCTAGGCCTTAAGCCTAGCCCGCACTTGTGCCCCGGCCTTAAGCCTAGCCCCCAATTGTGCCCCGGCCTTAAGCCTAGGCCGCACTTGTGCCCCGGCCTTAAGCCTAGCCGGCAATTGTGCCCCGGCCTTAAGCCTAGCCCGCACTTGTGCCCCGGCCTTAAGTCTAGCCCGCACTTGTGCTCCGGCCTTAAGTCTAGCCCGCACTTGTGCCCCGGCCTTAAGCCTAGCCAGCACTGCACTTGTGCCCAAGCCTTAAGCCTAGCCTGCACTTGTGCCCAGGCCTTAAGCCTAGCCCGCACTTGTGCCCAGGCCTTAAGCCTAGCCCGCACTTGTGCCCAGGCCTTAAGCCTAGCCCGCACTTGTGCCCAGGCCTTAAGCCTAGCCCGCACTTGTGCCCAGGCCTTAAGCCTAGCCCGCACTTGTGCCCAGGCCTTAAGCCTAGCCCGCACTTGTGCCCAGGCCTTAAGCCTAGCCCGCACTTGTGCCCAGGCCTTAAGCCTAGCCCGCACTTGTGCCCAGGCCTTAAGCCCAGCCCGCACTTGTACCCAGGCCTTTAGCCCAGCCCGCACTTGTGCCACGGCCTTAAGCCCAGCCCGCACTTGTGCCCAGGCCTTAAGCCCAGCCCGCACTTGTGCCCAGGCCTTAAGCCTAGCCCGCACTTGTGCCCAGGCCTTAAGCCTAGCCCGCACTTGTGCCCTGGCCTTAAGTCTAGCCCGCACTTGTGCCCCAGCCTTAAGCCTAGCCAGCACTGCACTTGTGCCCAGGCCTTAAGCCTAGCCCGCACTTGTGCACAGGCCTTAAGCCTAGCCCGCACTTGTGCCCAGGCCTTAAGCCTAGCCCGCACTTGTGCCCAGGACTTAAGCCTAGCCCGCACTTGTGCCCAGGCCTTAAGCCTAGCCCGCACTTGTGCCCAGGCCTTAAGCCCAGCCCGCACTTGTGCCCAGGCCTTAAGCCCAGCCCGCACTTGTGCCACGGCCTTAAGCCCAGCCCGCACTTGTGCCACGGCCTTAAGCCCAGCCCGCACTTGTGCCCAGGCCTTAAGCGTAGCCCGCACTTGTGCCCAGGCCTTAAGCCTAGCCCGCACTTGAGCCCAGGCCTTAAGCCTAGCCCGCACTTGTGCCCAGGCCTTAAGCCTAGCCCGCACTTGTGCCCAGGCCTTAAGCCTAGCCCGCACTTGTGCCCAGGCCTTAAGCCTAGCCCGCACTTGTGCCCATGCCTTAAGCATAGCCAGCACTTGTGCCCCCTGCCTTGCTCCTAGCCAGCACTGCACTTGTGCCCATGCCTTAAGCCTAGCCCGCACTTGTGCCCAGGCTTTAAGCCTAGCCCGCACTTGTGCCCAGGCCTTAAGCCTAGCCCGCACTCGTGCCCAGGCCTTAAGCCTAGCCCGCACTTGTGCCCATGCCTTAAGCATAGCCAGCACTTGTGCCCCCTGCCTTGCTCCTAGCCAGCACTTGTGCCCCCTGCCTTGCTCCTAGCCAGCACTGCACTTGTGCCCATGCCTTAAGCCTAGCCCGCACTTGTGCCCAGGCCTTAAGCCTAGCCCGCACTTGTGCCCAGGCCTTAAGCCTAGCTTGCACTTGTGCCCATGCCTTAAGCCTAGCCAGCACTTGTGCCCTTTGCCTTGATCCTAGCCAGCACTGCACTTGTGCCCAGACCTTAAGCCTAGCCAGCACTTGTGCCCAGGCCTTAAGCCTAGCCCGCACTTGTGCCCAGGCCTTAAGCCTAGCCTGCACTTGTGCCCAGGCCTTAAGCCTAGCCCGCACTTGTGCCCAAGCCTTAAGCCTAGCCCGCACTTGTGCCCAGGCCTTAAGCCTAGCCCGCACTTGTGCCCAGGCCTTAAGCCTAGCCTGCACTTGTGCCCCGGCCTTAAGCCTAGCCCGCAATTGTGCCCCGGCCTTAAGCCTAGCCCGCACTTGTGCCCCGGCCTTAAGCCTAGCCCGCAATTGTGCCCCGGCCTTAAGCCTAGCCCACAATTGTGCCCAGGCCTTAAGTCTAGCCCGCACTTGTGCCCCGGCCTTAAGTCTAGCCCGCACTTGTGCCCCGGCCTTAAGCCTAGCCAGCACTGCACTTGTGCCCAGGCCTTAAGCCTAGCCCGCACTTGTGCCCAGGCCTTAAGCCTAGCCCGCACTTGTGCCCAGGCCTTAAGCCAAGCCCGCACTTGTGCCCAGGCCTTAAGCCTAGCCCGCACTTGTGCCCAGGCCTTAAGCCTAGCCCGCACTTGTGCCTAGGCCTTAAGCCTAGCCCGCACTTGTGCCCAGGCCTTAAGCCCAGCCCGCACTTGTGCCCAGGCCTTAAGCCCAGCCCGCACTTTTGCCCAGGCCTTAAGCCCAGCCCGCACTTGTGCCCAGGCCTTAAGCGTAGCCCGCACTTGTGCCCAGGCCTTAAGCCTAGCCCGCACTTGTGCCCAGGCCTTAAGCCTAGCCCGCACTTGTGCCCAGGCCTTAAGCCTAGCCCGCACTTGTGCCCAGGCCTTAAGCCTAGCCCGCACTTGTGCCCAGGCCTTAAGCCTAGCCCGCACTTGTGCCCATGCCTTAAGCATAGCCAGCACTTGTGCCCCCTGCCTTGCTCCTAGCCAGCACTGCACTTGTGCCCATGCCTTAAGCCTAGCCCGCACTTGTGCCCAGGCCTTAAGCCTAGCCCGCACTTGTGCCCAGGCCTTAAGCCTAGCTTGCACTTGTGCCTATGCCTTAAGCCTAGCCAGCACTTGTGCCCTTTGCCTTGATCCTAGCCAGCACTGCACTTGTGCCCAGACCTTAAGCCTAGCCAGCACTTGTGCCCAGGCCTTAAGCCTAGCCCGCACTTGTGCCCAGGCCTTAAGCCTAGCCCGCACTTGTGCCCCGGCCTGAAGCCTAGCCCGCAATTGTGCCCCAGCCTTAAGCCTAGCCCGCACTTGTGCCCCGGCCTTAAGTCTAGCCCGCACTTGTGCCCCGGCCTTAAGTCTAGCCCGCACTTGTGCCCCGGCCTTAAGCCTAGCCAGCACTGCACTTGTGCCCAAGCCTTAAGCCTAGCCTGCACTTGTGCCCAGGCCTTAAGCCTAGCCCGCACTTGTGCCCAGGCCTTAAGCCTAGCCCGCACTTGTGCCCAGGCCTTAAGCCTAGCCCGCACTTGTGCCCAGGCCTTAAGTCTAGCCCGCACTTGTGCCCAGGCCTTAAGCCTAGCCCGCACTTGTGCCCAGGCCTTAAGCCTAGCCCGCACTTGTGCCCAGGCCTTAAGCCTAGCCCGAACTTGTGCCCATGCCTTAAGCATAGCCAGCACTTGTGCCCCCTGCCTTGCTCCTAGCCAGCACTGCACTTGTGCCCATGCCTTAAGCCTAGCCCGCACTTGTGCCCAGGCCTTAAGCCTAGCCCGCACTTGTGCCCAGGCCTTAAGCCTAGCTTGCACTTGTGCCTATGCCTTAAGCCTAGCCAGCACTTGTGCCCTTTGCCTTGATCCTAGCCAGCACTGCACTTGTGCCCAGACCTTAAGCCTAGCCAGCACTTGTGCCCAGGCCTTAAGCCTAGCCCGCACTTGTGCCCAGGCCTTAAGCCTAGCCCGCACTTGTGCCCCGGCCTGAAGCCTAGCCCGCAATTGTGCCCCAGCCTTAAGCCTAGCCCACACTTGTGCCCCGGCCTTAAGTCTAGCCCGCACTTGTGCCCCGGCCTTAAGTCTAGCCCGCACTTGTGCCCCGGCCTTAAGCCTAGCCAGCACTGCACTTGTGCCCAAGCCTTAAGCCTAGCCTGCACTTGTGCCCAGGCCTTAAGCCTAGCCCGCACTTGTGCCCAGGCCTTAAGCCTAGCCCGCACTTGTGCCCAGGCCTTAAGCCTAGCCCGCACTTGTGCCCAGGCCTTAAGTCTAGCCCGCACTTGTGCCCAGGCCTTAAGCCTAGCCTGCACTTGTGCCCAGGCCTTAAGCCCAGCCCGCACTTGTGCCCAAGCCTTAAGCCCAGCCCGCACTTGTGCCACGGCCTTAAGCCCAGCCCGCACTTGTGCCCAGGCCTTAAGCCCAGCCCGCACTTGTGCCCAGGCCTTAAGCCTAGCCCGCACTTGTGCCCAGGCCTTAAGCCTATCCCGCACTTGTGCCCAGGCCTTAAGCCTAGCCCGCACTTGTGCCCAGGCCTTAAGCCTAGCCCGCACTTGTGCCCAGGCCTTAAGCCTAGCCCGCACTTGTGCCCAGGCCTTAAGCCTAGCCCGCACTTGTGCCCATGCCTTAAGCATAGCCAGCACTTGTGCCCCCTGCCTTGCTCCTAGCCAGGACTGCACTTGTGCCCATGCCTTAAGCCTAGCCCGCACTTGTGCCCAGGCCTTAAGCCTAGCCCGCACTTGTGCCCAGGCCATAAGCCTAGCTTGCACTTGTGCCCATGCCTTAAGCCTAGCCAGCACTTGTGCCCTTTGCCTTGATCCTAGCCAGCACTGCACTTGTGCCCAGACCTTAAGCCTAGCCAGCACTTGTGCCCAGGCCTTAAGCCTAGCCCGCACTTGTGCCCAGGCCTTAAGCCTAGCCCGCACTTGTGCCCAGGCCTTAACCTTAGCCCGCACTTGTGCCCAAGCCTTAAGCCTGGCCCGCACTTGTGCCCAGGCCTTAAGCCTAGCCCGCACTTGTGCCTAGGCCTTAAGCCTAGCCCGCACTTGTGCCCCGGCCTTAAGCCTAGCCCGCAATTGTGCCCCGGCCTTAAGCCTAGCCCGCACTTGTGCCCCGGCCTTAAGCCTAGCCGGCAATTGTGCCCCGGCCTTAAGCCTAGCCCGCACTTGTGCCCCGGCCTTAAGTCTAGCCCGCACTTGTGCTCCGGCCTTAAGTCTAGCCCGCACTTGTGCCCCGGCCTTAAGCCTAGCCAGCACTGCACTTGTGCCCAAGCCTTAAGCCTAGCCGGCACTTGTGCCCAGGCCTTAAGCCTAGCCCGCACTTGTGCCCAGGCCTTAAGCCTAGCCCGCACTTGTGCCCAGGCCTTAAGCCTAGCCCGCACTTGTGCCCAGGCCTTAAGCCTAGCCCGCACTTGTGCCCAGGCCTTAAGCCTAGCCCGCACTTGTGCCCAGGCCTTAAGCCTAGCCCGCACTTGTGCCCAGGCCTTAAGCCTAGCCCGCACTTGTGCCCAGGCCTTAAGCCTAGCCCGCACTTGTGCCCAGGCCTTAAGCCCAGCCCGCACTTGTGCCCAGGCCTTAAGCCCAGCCCGCACTTGTGCCACGGCCTTAAGCCCAGCCCGCACTTGTGCCCAGGCCTTAAGCCCAGCCCGCACTTGTGCCCAGGCCTTAAGCCTAGCCCGCACTTGTGCCCAGGCCTTAAGCCTAGCCCGCACTTGTGCCCTGGCCTTAAGTCTAGCCCGCACTTGTGCCCCAGCCTTAAGCCTAGCCAGCACTGCACTTGTGCCCAGGCCTTAAGCCTAGCCCGCACTTGTGCCCAGGCCTTAAGCCTAGCCCGCACTTGTGCCCAGGCCTTAAGCCTAGCCCGCACTTGTGCCCAGGACTTAAGCCTAGCCCGCACTTGTGCCCAGGCCTTAAGCCTAGCCCGCACTTGTGCCCAGGCCTTAAGCCCAGCCCGCACTTGTGCCCAGGCCTTAAGCCCAGCCCGCACTTGTGCCACGGCCTTAAGCCCAGCCCGCACTTGTGCCACGGCCTTAAGCCCAGCCCGCACTTGTGCCCAGGCCTTAAGCGTAGCCCGCACTTGTGCCCAGGCCTTAAGCCTAGCCCGCACTTGAGCCCAGGCCTTAAGCCTAGCCCGCACTTGTGCCCAGGCCTTAAGCCTAGCCCGCACTTGTGCCCAGGCCTTAAGCCTAGCCCGCACTTGTGCCCAGGCCTTAAGCCTAGCCCGCACTTGTGCCCATGCCTTAAGCATAGCCAGCACTTGTGCCCCCTGCCTTGCTCCTAGCCAGCACTGCACTTGTGCCCATGCCTTAAGCCTAGCCCGCACTTGTGCCCAGGCCTTAACCCTAGCCCGCACTTGTGCCCAGGCCTTAAGCCTAGCTTGCACTTGTGCCCATGCCTTAAGCCTAGCCAGCACTTGTGCCCTTTGCCTTGATCCTAGCCAGCACTGCACTTGTGCCCAGACCTTAAGCCTAGCCAGCACTTGTGCCCAGGCCTTAAGCCTAGCCCGCACTTGTGCCCAGGCCTTAAGCCTAGCCCGCACTTGTGCCCCGGCCTTAAGCCTAGCCCGCAATTGTGCCCCAGCCTTAAGCCTAGCCCGCACTTGTGCCCCGGCCTTAAGTCTAGCCCGCACTTGTGCCCCGGCCTTAAGTCTAGCCCGCACTTGTGCCCCGGCCTTAAGCCTAGCCAGCACTGCACTTGTGCCCAAGCCTTAAGCCTAGCCTGCACTTGTGCCCAGGCCTTAAGCCTAGCCCGCACTTGTGCCCAGGCCTTAAGCCTAGCCCGCACTTGTGCCCAGGCCTTAAGCCTAGCCCGCACTTGTGCCCAGGCCTTAAGCCTAGCCCGCACTTGTGCCCAGGCCTTAAGCCCAGCCCGCACTTGTGCCCAGGCCTTAAGCCCAGCCCGCACTTGTGCCCAGGCCCTAAGCCCAGCCCGCACTTGTGCCACGGCCTTAAGCCCAGCCCGCACTTGTGCCCAGGCCTTAAGCCTAGCCCGCACTTGTGCCCAGGCCTTAAGCCTAGCCCGCACTTGTGCCCAGGCCTTCAGCCTAACCCGCACTTGTGCACAGGCCTTAAGCCTAACCCGCACTTGTGCCCAGGCCTTAAGCCTCGCCCGCACTTGTGCCAAGGCCTTAAGCCTAGCCCGCACTTGTGCCCATGCCTTAAGCATAGCCAGCACTTGTGCCCCCTGCCTTGCTCCTAGCCAGGACTGCACTTGTGCCCAGGCCTTAAGCCTAGCCCGCACTTGTGCCCAGGCCTTAAGCCTAACCCGCACTTGTGCCCAGGCCTTAAGCCTCGCCCGCACTTGTGCCAAGGCCTTAAGCCTAGCCCGCACTTGTGCCCAGGCCTTAAGCCTAGCCCGCACTTGTGCCCAGGCCTTAAGCCTAGCCCGCACTTGTGCCCAGGCCTTAAGCCTAGCCCGCACTTGTGCCCAGGCCTTAAGCCTAGCCCGCACTTGTGCCCATGCCTTAAGCATAGCCAGCACTTGTGCCCCCTGCCTTGCTCCTAGCCAGCACTGCACTTGTGCCCATGCCTTAAGCCTAGCCCGCACTTGTGCCCAGGCCTTAACCCTAGCCCGCACTTGTGCCCAGGCCTTAAGCCTAGCTTGCACTTGTGCCCATGCCTTAAGCCTAGCCAGCACTTGTGCCCTTTGCCTTGATCCTAGCCAGCACTGCACTTGTGCCCAGACCTTAAGCCTAGCCAGCACTTGTGCCCAGGCCTTAAGCCTAGCCCGCACTTGTGCCCAGGCCTTAAGCCTAGCCCGCACTTGTGCCCCGGCCTTAAGCCTAGCCCGCAATTGTGCCCCAGCCTTAAGCCTAGCCCGCACTTGTGCCCCGGCCTTAAGTCTAGCCCGCACTTGTGCCCCGGCCTTAAGTCTAGCCCGCACTTGTGCCCCGGCCTTAAGCCTAGCCAGCACTGCACTTGTGCCCAAGCCTTAAGCCTAGCCTGCACTTGTGCCCAGGCCTTAAGCCTAGCCCGCACTTGTGCCCAGGCCTTAAGCCTAGCCCGCACTTGTGCCCAGGCCTTAAGCCTAGCCCGCACTTGTGCCCAGGCCTTAAGCCTAGCCCGCACTTGTGCCCAGGCCTTAAGCCCAGCCCGCACTTGTGCCCAGGCCTTAAGCCCAGCCCGCACTTGTGCCCAGGCCCTAAGCCCAGCCCGCACTTGTGCCACGGCCTTAAGCCCAGCCCGCACTTGTGCCCAGGCCTTAAGCCTAGCCCGCACTTGTGCCCAGGCCTTAAGCCTAGCCCGCACTTGTGCCCAGGCCTTCAGCCTAACCCGCACTTGTGCACAGGCCTTAAGCCTAACCCGCACTTGTGCCCAGGCCTTAAGCCTCGCCCGCACTTGTGCCAAGGCCTTAAGCCTAGCCCGCACTTGTGCCCATGCCTTAAGCATAGCCAGCACTTGTGCCCCCTGCCTTGCTCCTAGCCAGGACTGCACTTGTGCCCATGCCTTAAGCCTAGCCCGCACTTGTGCCCAGGCCTTAAGCCTAGCCCGCACTTGTGCCCAGGCCATAAGCCTAGCTTGCACTTGTGCCCATGCCTTAAGCCTAGCCAGCACTTGTGCCCTTTGCCTTGATCCTAGCCAGCACTGCACTTGTGCCCAGACCTTAAGCCTAGCCAGCACTTGTGCCCAGGCCTTAAGCCTAGCCCGCACTTGTGCCCAGGCCTTAAGCCTAGCCCGCACTTGTGCCCAGGCCTTAAACTTAGCCCGCACTTGTGCCCAAGCCTTAAGCCTAGCCCGCACTTGTGCCCAGGCCTTAAGCCTAGCCCGCACTTGTGCCTAGGCCTTAAGCCTAGCCCGCACTTGTGCCCCGGCCTTAAGCCTAGCCCCCAATTGTGCCCCGGCCTTAAGCCTAGGCCGCACTTGTGCCCCGGCCTTAAGCCTAGCCGGCAATTGTGCCCCGGCCTTAAGCCTAGCCCGCACTTGTGCCCCGGCCTTAAGTCTAGCCCGCACTTGTGCTCCGGCCTTAAGTCTAGCCCGCACTTGTGCCCCGGCCTTAAGCCTAGCCAGCACTGCACTTGTGCCCAAGCCTTAAGCCTAGCCTGCACTTGTGCCCAGGCCTTAAGCCTAGCCCGCACTTGTGCCCAGGCCTTAAGCCTAGCCCGCACTTGTGCCCAGGCCTTAAGCCTAGCCCGCACTTGTGCCCAGGCCTTAAGCCTAGCCCGCACTTGTGCCCAGGCCTTAAGCCTAGCCCGCACTTGTGCCCAGGCCTTAAGCCTAGCCCGCACTTGTGCCCAGGCCTTAAGCCTAGCCCGCACTTGTGCCCAGGCCTTAAGCCTAGCCCGCACTTGTGCCCAGGCCTTAAGCCCAGCCCGCACTTGTACCCAGGCCTTTAGCCCAGCCCGCACTTGTGCCACGGCCTTAAGCCCAGCCCGCACTTGTGCCCAGGCCTTAAGCCCAGCCCGCACTTGTGCCCAGGCCTTAAGCCTAGCCCGCACTTGTGCCCAGGCCTTAAGCCTAGCCCGCACTTGTGCCCTGGCCTTAAGTCTAGCCCGCACTTGTGCCCCAGCCTTAAGCCTAGCCAGCACTGCACTTGTGCCCAGGCCTTAAGCCTAGCCCGCACTTGTGCACAGGCCTTAAGCCTAGCCCGCACTTGTGCCCAGGCCTTAAGCCTAGCCCGCACTTGTGCCCAGGACTTAAGCCTAGCCCGCACTTGTGCCCAGGCCTTAAGCCTAGCCCGCACTTGTGCCCAGGCCTTAAGCCCAGCCCGCACTTGTGCCCAGGCCTTAAGCCCAGCCCGCACTTGTGCCACGGCCTTAAGCCCAGCCCGCACTTGTGCCACGGCCTTAAGCCCAGCCCGCACTTGTGCCCAGGCCTTAAGCGTAGCCCGCACTTGTGCCCAGGCCTTAAGCCTAGCCCGCACTTGAGCCCAGGCCTTAAGCCTAGCCCGCACTTGTGCCCAGGCCTTAAGCCTAGCCCGCACTTGTGCCCAGGCCTTAAGCCTAGCCCGCACTTGTGCCCAGGCCTTAAGCCTAGCCCGCACTTGTGCCCATGCCTTAAGCATAGCCAGCACTTGTGCCCCCTGCCTTGCTCCTAGCCAGCACTGCACTTGTGCCCATGCCTTAAGCCTAGCCCGCACTTGTGCCCAGGCCTTAACCCTAGCCCGCACTTATGCCCAGGCCTTAAGCCTAGCTTGCACTTGTGCCCATGCCTTAAGCCTAGCCAGCACTTGTGCCCTTTGCCTTGATCCTAGCCAGCACTGCACTTGTGCCCAGACCTTAAGCCTAGCCAGCACTTGTGCCCAGGCCTTAAGCCTAGCCCGCACTTGTGCCCAGGCCTTAAGCCTAGCCCGCACTTGTGCCCCGGCCTTAAGCCTAGCCCGCAATTGTGCCCCAGCCTTAAGCCTAGCCCGCACTTGTGCCCCGGCCTTAAGTCTAGCCCGCACTTGTGCCCCGGCCTTAAGTCTAGCCCGCACTTGTGCCCCGGCCTTAAGCCTAGCCAGCACTGCACTTGTGCCCAAGCCTTAAGCCTAGCCTGCACTTGTGCCCAGGCCTTAAGCCTAGCCCGCACTTGTGCCCAGGCCTTAAGCCTAGCCCGCACTTGTGCCCAGGCCTTAAGCCTAGCCCGCACTTGTGCCCAGGCCTTAAGCCTAGCCCGCACTTGTGCCCAGGCCTTAAGCCCAGCCCGCACTTGTGCCCAGGCCTTAAGCCCAGCCCGCACTTGTGCCCAGGCCCTAAGCCCAGCCCGCACTTGTGCCACGGCCTTAAGCCCAGCCCGCACTTGTGCCCAGGCCTTAAGCCTAGCCCGCACTTGTGCCCAGGCCTTAAGCCTAGCCCGCACTTGTGCCCAGGCCTTCAGCCTAACCCGCACTTGTGCACAGGCCTTAAGCCTAACCCGCACTTGTGCCCAGGCCTTAAGCCTCGCCCGCACTTGTGCCAAGGCCTTAAGCCTAGCCCGCACTTGTGCCCATGCCTTAAGCATAGCCAGCACTTGTGCCCCCTGCCTTGCTCCTAGCCAGGACTGCACTTGTGCCCATGCCTTAAGCCTAGCCCGCACTTGTGCCCAGGCCTTAAGCCTAGCCCGCACTTGTGCCCAGGCCATAAGCCTAGCTTGCACTTGTGCCCATGCCTTAAGCCTAGCCAGCACTTGTGCCCTTTGCCTTGATCCTAGCCAGCACTGCACTTGTGCCCAGACCTTAAGCCTAGCCAGCACTTGTGCCCAGGCCTTAAGCCTAGCCCGCACTTGTGCCCAGGCCTTAAGCCTAGCCCGCACTTGTGCCCAGGCCTTAAACTTAGCCCGCACTTGTGCCCAAGCCTTAAGCCTAGCCCGCACTTGTGCCCAGGCCTTAAGCCTAGCCCGCACTTGTGCCTAGGCCTTAAGCCTAGCCCGCACTTGTGCCCCGGCCTTAAGCCTAGCCCGCAATTGTGCCCCGGCCTTAAGCCTAGGCCGCACTTGTGCCCCGGCCTTAAGCCTAGCCGGCAATTGTGCCCCGGCCTTAAGCCTAGCCCGCACTTGTGCCCCGGCCTTAAGTCTAGCCCGCACTTGTGCTCCGGCCTTAAGTCTAGCCCGCACTTGTGCCCCGGCCTTAAGCCTAGCCAGCACTGCACTTGTGCCCAAGCCTTAAGCCTAGCCTGCACTTGTGCCCAGGCCTTAAGCCTAGCCCGCACTTGTGCCCAGGCCTTAAGCCTAGCCCGCACTTGTGCCCAGGCCTTAAGCCTAGCCCGCACTTGTGCCCAGGCCTTAAGCCTAGCCCGCACTTGTGCCCAGGCCTTAAGCCTAGCCCGCACTTGTGCCCAGGCCTTAAGCCTAGCCCGCACTTGTGCCCAGGCCTTAAGCCTAGCCCGCACTTGTGCCCAGGCCTTAAGCCTAGCCCGCACTTGTGCCCAGGCCTTAAGCCCAGCCCGCACTTGTACCCAGGCCTTAAGCCCAGCCCGCACTTGTGCCACGGCCTTAAGCCCAGCCCGCACTTGTGCCCAGGCCTTAAGCCCAGCCCGCACTTGTGCCCAGGCCTTAAGCCTAGCCCGCACTTGTGCCCAGGCCTTAAGCCTAGCCCGCACTTGTGCCCTGGCCTTAAGTCTAGCCCGCACTTGTGCCCCAGCCTTAAGCCTAGCCAGCACTGCACTTGTGCCCAGGCCTTAAGCCTAGCCCGCACTTGTGCACAGGCCTTAAGCCTAGCCCGCACTTGTGCCCAGGCCTTAAGCCTAGCCAGCACTTGTGCCCCCTGCCTTGCTCCTAGCCAGCACTGCACTTGTGCCCATGCCTTAAGCCTAGCCCACACTTGTGCCCAGGCCTTAAGCCTAGCCCGCACTTGTGCCCAGGCCTTAAGCCTAACTTGCACTTGTGCCCATGCCTTAAGCCTAGCCATCACTTGTGCCCAGGCCTTAAGCCTAGCCCACACTTGTGCCCAGGCCTTAAACCTAGCTTGCACTTGTGCCCAGGCCTTAAGCCTAGCAAGCACTTGTGCCCTTTGCCTTGATCCTAGCCAGCACTGCACTTGTGCCCAGACCTTAAGCCTAGCCAGCACTTGTGCCCAGGCCATAAGCCTAGCCCGCACTTGTGCCCAGGCCTTAAGCCTAGCCCGCACATTTGCCCAGGCCTTAAGCCTAGCCCGCACTTGTGCCCAGGCTTTAAGCCTAGCCCGCACTTGTGCCCAGGCCTTAAGCCTAGCCCGCACTCGTGCCCAGGCCTTAAGCCTAGCCCGCACTTGTGCCCATGCCTTAAGCATAGCCAGCACTTGTGCCCCCTGCCTTGCTCCTAGCCAGCACTTGTGCCCCCTGCCTTGCTCCTAGCCAGCACTGCACTTGTGCCCATGCCTTAAGCCTAGCCCGCACTTGTGCCCAGGCCTTAAGCCTAGCCCGCACTTGTGCCCAGGCCTTAAGCCTAGCTTGCACTTGTGCCCATGCCTTAAGCCTAGCCAGCACTTGTGCCCTTTGCCTTGATCCTAGCCAGCACTGCACTTGTGCCCAGACCTTAAGCCTAGCCAGCACTTGTGCCCAGGCCTTAAGCCTAGCCCGCACTTGTGCCCAGGCCTTAAGCCTAGCCTGCACTTGTGCCCAGGCCTTAAGCCTAGCCCGCACTTGTGCCCAAGCCTTAAGCCTAGCCCGCACTTGTGCCCAGGCCTTAAGCCTAGCCCGCACTTGTGCCCAGGCCTTAAGCCTAGCCTGCACTTGTGCCCCGGCCTTAAGCCTAGCCCGCAATTGTGCCCCGGCCTTAAGCCTAGCCCGCACTTGTGCCCCGGCCTTAAGCCTAGCCCGCAATTGTGCCCCGGCCTTAAGCCTAGCCCACAATTGTGCCCAGGCCTTAAGTCTAGCCCGCACTTGTGCCCCGGCCTTAAGTCTAGCCCGCACTTGTGCCCCGGCCTTAAGCCTAGCCAGCACTGCACTTGTGCCCAGGCCTTAAGCCTAGCCCGCACTTGTGCCCAGGCCTTAAGCCTAGCCCGCACTTGTGCCCAGGCCTTAAGCCTAGCCCGCACTTGTGCCCAGGCCTTAAGCCTAGCCCGCACTTGTGCCCAGGCCTTAAGCCTAGCCCGCACTTGTGCCTAGGCCTTAAGCCTAGCCCGCACTTGTGCCCAGGCCTTAAGCCCAGCCCGCACTTGTGCCCAGGCCTTAAGCCCAGCCCGCACTTTTGCCCAGGCCTTAAGCCCAGCCCGCACTTGTGCCCAGGCCTTAAGCGTAGCCCGCACTTGTGCCCAGGCCTTAAGCCTAGCCCGCACTTGTGCCCAGGCCTTAAGCCTAGCCCGCACTTGTGCCCAGGCCTTAAGCCTAGCCCGCACTTGTGCCCAGGCCTTAAGCCTAGCCCGCACTTGTGCCCAGGCCTTAAGCCTAGCCCGCACTTGTGCCCATGCCTTAAGCATAGCCAGCACTTGTGCCCCCTGCCTTGCTCCTAGCCAGCACTGCACTTGTGCCCATGCCTTAAGCCTAGCCCGCACTTGTGCCCAGGCCTTAAGCCTAGCCCGCACTTGTGCCCAGGCCTTAAGCCTAGCTTGCACTTGTGCCTATGCCTTAAGCCTAGCCAGCACTTGTGCCCTTTGCCTTGATCCTAGCCAGCACTGCACTTGTGCCCAGACCTTAAGCCTAGCCAGCACTTGTGCCCAGGCCTTAAGCCTAGCCCGCACTTGTGCCCAGGCCTTAAGCCTAGCCCGCACTTGTGCCCCGGCCTGAAGCCTAGCCCGCAATTGTGCCCCAGCCTTAAGCCTAGCCCGCACTTGTGCCCCGGCCTTAAGTCTAGCCCGCACTTGTGCCCCGGCCTTAAGTCTAGCCCGCACTTGTGCCCCGGCCTTAAGCCTAGCCAGCACTGCACTTGTGCCCAAGCCTTAAGCCTAGCCTGCACTTGTGCCCAGGCCTTAAGCCTAGCCCGCACTTGTGCCCAGGCCTTAAGCCTAGCCCGCACTTGTGCCCAGGCCTTAAGCCTAGCCCGCACTTGTGCCCAGGCCTTAAGTCTAGCCCGCACTTGTGCCCAGGCCTTAAGCCTAGCCCGCACTTGTGCCCAGGCCTTAAGCCTAGCCCGCACTTGTGCCCAGGCCTTAAGCCTAGCCCGAACTTGTGCCCATGCCTTAAGCATAGCCAGCACTTGTGCCCCCTGCCTTGCTCCTAGCCAGCACTGCACTTGTGCCCATGCCTTAAGCCTAGCCCGCACTTGTGCCCAGGCCTTAAGCCTAGCCCGCACTTGTGCCCAGGCCTTAAGCCTAGCTTGCACTTGTGCCTATGCCTTAAGCCTAGCCAGCACTTGTGCCCTTTGCCTTGATCCTAGCCAGCACTGCACTTGTGCCCAGACCTTAAGCCTAGCCAGCACTTGTGCCCAGGCCTTAAGCCTAGCCCGCACTTGTGCCCAGGCCTTAAGCCTAGCCCGCACTTGTGCCCCGGCCTGAAGCCTAGCCCGCAATTGTGCCCCAGCCTTAAGCCTAGCCCGCACTTGTGCCCCGGCCTTAAGTCTAGCCCGCACTTGTGCCCCGGCCTTAAGTCTAGCCCGCACTTGTGCCCCGGCCTTAAGCCTAGCCAGCACTGCACTTGTGCCCAAGCCTTAAGCCTAGCCTGCACTTGTGCCCAGGCCTTAAGCCTAGCCCGCACTTGTGCCCAGGCCTTAAGCCTAGCCCGCACTTGTGCCCAGGCCTTAAGCCTAGCCCGCACTTGTGCCCAGGCCTTAAGTCTAGCCCGCACTTGTGCCCAGGCCTTAAGCCTAGCCTGCACTTGTGCCCAGGCCTTAAGCCCAGCCCGCACTTGTGCCCAAGCCTTAAGCCCAGCCCGCACTTGTGCCACGGCCTTAAGCCCAGCCCGCACTTGTGCCCAGGCCTTAAGCCCAGCCCGCACTTGTGCCCAGGCCTTAAGCCTAGCCCGCACTTGTGCCCAGGCCTTAAGCCTATCCCGCACTTGTGCCCAGGCCTTAAGCCTAGCCCGCACTTGTGCCCAGGCCTTAAGCCTAGCCCGCACTTGTGCCCAGGCCTTAAGCCTAGCCCGCACTTGTGCCCAGGCCTTAAGCCTAGCCCGCACTTGTGCCCATGCCTTAAGCATAGCCAGCACTTGTGCCCCCTGCCTTGCTCCTAGCCAGGACTGCACTTGTGCCCATGCCTTAAGCCTAGCCCGCACTTGTGCCCAGGCCTTAAGCCTAGCCCGCACTTGTGCCCAGGCCATAAGCCTAGCTTGCACTTGTGCCCATGCCTTAAGCCTAGCCAGCACTTGTGCCCTTTGCCTTGATCCTAGCCAGCACTGCACTTGTGCCCAGACCTTAAGCCTAGCCAGCACTTGTGCCCAGGCCTTAAGCCTAGCCCGCACTTGTGCCCAGGCCTTAAGCCTAGCCCGCACTTGTGCCCAGGCCTTAACCTTAGCCCGCACTTGTGCCCAAGCCTTAAGCCTGGCCCGCACTTGTGCCCAGGCCTTAAGCCTAGCCCGCACTTGTGCCTAGGCCTTAAGCCTAGCCCGCACTTGTGCCCCGGCCTTAAGCCTAGCCCGCAATTGTGCCCCGGCCTTAAGCCTAGCCCGCACTTGTGCCCCGGCCTTAAGCCTAGCCGGCAATTGTGCCCCGGCCTTAAGCCTAGCCCGCACTTGTGCCCCGGCCTTAAGTCTAGCCCGCACTTGTGCTCCGGCCTTAAGTCTAGCCCGCACTTGTGCCCCGGCCTTAAGCCTAGCCAGCACTGCACTTGTGCCCAAGCCTTAAGCCTAGCCGGCACTTGTGCCCAGGCCTTAAGCCTAGCCCGCACTTGTGCCCAGGCCTTAAGCCTAGCCCGCACTTGTGCCCAGGCCTTAAGCCTAGCCCGCACTTGTGCCCAGGCCTTAAGCCTAGCCCGCACTTGTGCCCAGGCCTTAAGCCTAGCCCGCACTTGTGCCCAGGCCTTAAGCCTAGCCCGCACTTGTGCCCAGGCCTTAAGCCTAGCCCGCACTTGTGCCCAGGCCTTAAGCCTAGCCCGCACTTGTGCCCAGGCCTTAAGCCCAGCCCGCACTTGTGCCCAGGCCTTAAGCCCAGCCCGCACTTGTGCCACGGCCTTAAGCCCAGCCCGCACTTGTGCCCAGGCCTTAAGCCCAGCCCGCACTTGTGCCCAGGCCTTAAGCCTAGCCCGCACTTGTGCCCAGGCCTTAAGCCTAGCCCGCACTTGTGCCCTGGCCTTAAGTCTAGCCCGCACTTGTGCCCCAGCCTTAAGCCTAGCCAGCACTGCACTTGTGCCCAGGCCTTAAGCCTAGCCCGCACTTGTGCCCAGGCCTTAAGCCTAGCCCGCACTTGTGCCCAGGCCTTAAGCCTAGCCCGCACTTGTGCCCAGGACTTAAGCCTAGCCCGCACTTGTGCCCAGGCCTTAAGCCTAGCCCGCACTTGTGCCCAGGCCTTAAGCCCAGCCCGCACTTGTGCCCAGGCCTTAAGCCCAGCCCGCACTTGTGCCACGGCCTTAAGCCCAGCCCGCACTTGTGCCACGGCCTTAAGCCCAGCCCGCACTTGTGCCCAGGCCTTAAGCGTAGCCCGCACTTGTGCCCAGGCCTTAAGCCTAGCCCGCACTTGAGCCCAGGCCTTAAGCCTAGCCCGCACTTGTGCCCAGGCCTTAAGCCTAGCCCGCACTTGTGCCCAGGCCTTAAGCCTAGCCCGCACTTGTGCCCAGGCCTTAAGCCTAGCCCGCACTTGTGCCCATGCCTTAAGCATAGCCAGCACTTGTGCCCCCTGCCTTGCTCCTAGCCAGCACTGCACTTGTGCCCATGCCTTAAGCCTAGCCCGCACTTGTGCCCAGGCCTTAACCCTAGCCCGCACTTGTGCCCAGGCCTTAAGCCTAGCTTGCACTTGTGCCCATGCCTTAAGCCTAGCCAGCACTTGTGCCCTTTGCCTTGATCCTAGCCAGCACTGCACTTGTGCCCAGACCTTAAGCCTAGCCAGCACTTGTGCCCAGGCCTTAAGCCTAGCCCGCACTTGTGCCCAGGCCTTAAGCCTAGCCCGCACTTGTGCCCCGGCCTTAAGCCTAGCCCGCAATTGTGCCCCAGCCTTAAGCCTAGCCCGCACTTGTGCCCCGGCCTTAAGTCTAGCCCGCACTTGTGCCCCGGCCTTAAGTCTAGCCCGCACTTGTGCCCCGGCCTTAAGCCTAGCCAGCACTGCACTTGTGCCCAAGCCTTAAGCCTAGCCTGCACTTGTGCCCAGGCCTTAAGCCTAGCCCGCACTTGTGCCCAGGCCTTAAGCCTAGCCCGCACTTGTGCCCAGGCCTTAAGCCTAGCCCGCACTTGTGCCCAGGCCTTAAGCCTAGCCCGCACTTGTGCCCAGGCCTTAAGCCCAGCCCGCACTTGTGCCCAGGCCTTAAGCCCAGCCCGCACTTGTGCCCAGGCCCTAAGCCCAGCCCGCACTTGTGCCACGGCCTTAAGCCCAGCCCGCACTTGTGCCCAGGCCTTAAGCCTAGCCCGCACTTGTGCCCAGGCCTTAAGCCTAGCCCGCACTTGTGCCCAGGCCTTCAGCCTAACCCGCACTTGTGCACAGGCCTTAAGCCTAACCCGCACTTGTGCCCAGGCCTTAAGCCTCGCCCGCACTTGTGCCAAGGCCTTAAGCCTAGCCCGCACTTGTGCCCATGCCTTAAGCATAGCCAGCACTTGTGCCCCCTGCCTTGCTCCTAGCCAGGACTGCACTTGTGCCCAGGCCTTAAGCCTAGCCCGCACTTGTGCCCAGGCCTTAAGCCTAACCCGCACTTGTGCCCAGGCCTTAAGCCTCGCCCGCACTTGTGCCAAGGCCTTAAGCCTAGCCCGCACTTGTGCCCAGGCCTTAAGCCTAGCCCGCACTTGTGCCCAGGCCTTAAGCCTAGCCCGCACTTGTGCCCAGGCCTTAAGCCTAGCCCGCACTTGTGCCCAGGCCTTAAGCCTAGCCCGCACTTGTGCCCATGCCTTAAGCATAGCCAGCACTTGTGCCCCCTGCCTTGCTCCTAGCCAGCACTGCACTTGTGCCCATGCCTTAAGCCTAGCCCGCACTTGTGCCCAGGCCTTAACCCTAGCCCGCACTTGTGCCCAGGCCTTAAGCCTAGCTTGCACTTGTGCCCATGCCTTAAGCCTAGCCAGCACTTGTGCCCTTTGCCTTGATCCTAGCCAGCACTGCACTTGTGCCCAGACCTTAAGCCTAGCCAGCACTTGTGCCCAGGCCTTAAGCCTAGCCCGCACTTGTGCCCAGGCCTTAAGCCTAGCCCGCACTTGTGCCCCGGCCTTAAGCCTAGCCCGCAATTGTGCCCCAGCCTTAAGCCTAGCCCGCACTTGTGCCCCGGCCTTAAGTCTAGCCCGCACTTGTGCCCCGGCCTTAAGTCTAGCCCGCACTTGTGCCCCGGCCTTAAGCCTAGCCAGCACTGCACTTGTGCCCAAGCCTTAAGCCTAGCCTGCACTTGTGCCCAGGCCTTAAGCCTAGCCCGCACTTGTGCCCAGGCCTTAAGCCTAGCTTGCACTTGTGCCTATGCCTTAAGCCTAGCCAGCACTTGTGCCCTTTGCCTTGATCCTAGCCAGCACTGCACTTGTGCCCAGACCTTAAGCCTAGCCAGCACTTGTGCCCAGGCCTTAAGCCTAGCCCGCACTTGTGCCCAGGCCTTAAGCCTAGCCCGCACTTGTGCCCCGGCCTGAAGCCTAGCCCGCAATTGTGCCCCAGCCTTAAGCCTAGCCCGCACTTGTGCCCCGGCCTTAAGTCTAGCCCGCACTTGTGCCCCGGCCTTAAGTCTAGCCCGCACTTGTGCCCCGGCCTTAAGCCTAGCCAGCACTGCACTTGTGCCCAAGCCTTAAGCCTAGCCTGCACTTGTGCCCAGGCCTTAAGCCTAGCCCGCACTTGTGCCCAGGCCTTAAGCCTAGCCCGCACTTGTGCCCAGGCCTTAAGCCTAGCCCGCACTTGTGCCCAGGCCTTAAGTCTAGCCCGCACTTGTGCCCAGGCCTTAAGCCTAGCCCGCACTTGTGCCCAGGCCTTAAGCCTAGCCCGCACTTGTGCCCAGGCCTTAAGCCTAGCCCGAACTTGTGCCCATGCCTTAAGCATAGCCAGCACTTGTGCCCCCTGCCTTGCTCCTAGCCAGCACTGCACTTGTGCCCATGCCTTAAGCCTAGCCCGCACTTGTGCCCAGGCCTTAAGCCTAGCCCGCACTTGTGCCCAGGCCTTAAGCCTAGCTTGCACTTGTGCCTATGCCTTAAGCCTAGCCAGCACTTGTGCCCTTTGCCTTGATCCTAGCCAGCACTGCACTTGTGCCCAGACCTTAAGCCTAGCCAGCACTTGTGCCCAGGCCTTAAGCCTAGCCCGCACTTGTGCCCAGGCCTTAAGCCTAGCCCGCACTTGTGCCCCGGCCTGAAGCCTAGCCCGCAATTGTGCCCCAGCCTTAAGCCTAGCCCGCACTTGTGCCCCGGCCTTAAGTCTAGCCCGCACTTGTGCCCCGGCCTTAAGTCTAGCCCGCACTTGTGCCCCGGCCTTAAGCCTAGCCAGCACTGCACTTGTGCCCAAGCCTTAAGCCTAGCCTGCACTTGTGCCCAGGCCTTAAGCCTAGCCCGCACTTGTGCCCAGGCCTTAAGCCTAGCCCGCACTTGTGCCCAGGCCTTAAGCCTAGCCCGCACTTGTGCCCAGGCCTTAAGTCTAGCCCGCACTTGTGCCCAGGCCTTAAGCCTAGCCTGCACTTGTGCCCAGGCCTTAAGCCCAGCCCGCACTTGTGCCCAAGCCTTAAGCCCAGCCCGCACTTGTGCCACGGCCTTAAGCCCAGCCCGCACTTGTGCCCAGGCCTTAAGCCCAGCCCGCACTTGTGCCCAGGCCTTAAGCCTAGCCCGCACTTGTGCCCAGGCCTTAAGCCTATCCCGCACTTGTGCCCAGGCCTTAAGCCTAGCCCGCACTTGTGCCCAGGCCTTAAGCCTAGCCCGCACTTGTGCCCAGGCCTTAAGCCTAGCCCGCACTTGTGCCCAGGCCTTAAGCCTAGCCCGCACTTGTGCCCATGCCTTAAGCATAGCCAGCACTTGTGCCCCCTGCCTTGCTCCTAGCCAGGACTGCACTTGTGCCCATGCCTTAAGCCTAGCCCGCACTTGTGCCCAGGCCTTAAGCCTAGCCCGCACTTGTGCCCAGGCCATAAGCCTAGCTTGCACTTGTGCCCATGCCTTAAGCCTAGCCAGCACTTGTGCCCTTTGCCTTGATCCTAGCCAGCACTGCACTTGTGCCCAGACCTTAAGCCTAGCCAGCACTTGTGCCCAGGCCTTAAGCCTAGCCCGCACTTGTGCCCAGGCCTTAAGCCTAGCCCGCACTTGTGCCCAGGCCTTAACCTTAGCCCGCACTTGTGCCCAAGCCTTAAGCCTGGCCCGCACTTGTGCCCAGGCCTTAAGCCTAGCCCGCACTTGTGCCTAGGCCTTAAGCCTAGCCCGCACTTGTGCCCCGGCCTTAAGCCTAGCCCGCAATTGTGCCCCGGCCTTAAGCCTAGCCCGCACTTGTGCCCCGGCCTTAAGCCTAGCCGGCAATTGTGCCCCGGCCTTAAGCCTAGCCCGCACTTGTGCCCCGGCCTTAAGTCTAGCCCGCACTTGTGCTCCGGCCTTAAGTCTAGCCCGCACTTGTGCCCCGGCCTTAAGCCTAGCCAGCACTGCACTTGTGCCCAAGCCTTAAGCCTAGCCGGCACTTGTGCCCAGGCCTTAAGCCTAGCCCGCACTTGTGCCCAGGCCTTAAGCCTAGCCCGCACTTGTGCCCAGGCCTTAAGCCTAGCCCGCACTTGTGCCCAGGCCTTAAGCCTAGCCCGCACTTGTGCCCAGGCCTTAAGCCTAGCCCGCACTTGTGCCCAGGCCTTAAGCCTAGCCCGCACTTGTGCCCAGGCCTTAAGCCTAGCCCGCACTTGTGCCCAGGCCTTAAGCCTAGCCCGCACTTGTGCCCAGGCCTTAAGCCCAGCCCGCACTTGTGCCCAGGCCTTAAGCCCAGCCCGCACTTGTGCCACGGCCTTAAGCCCAGCCCGCACTTGTGCCCAGGCCTTAAGCCCAGCCCGCACTTGTGCCCAGGCCTTAAGCCTAGCCCGCACTTGTGCCCAGGCCTTAAGCCTAGCCCGCACTTGTGCCCTGGCCTTAAGTCTAGCCCGCACTTGTGCCCCAGCCTTAAGCCTAGCCAGCACTGCACTTGTGCCCAGGCCTTAAGCCTAGCCCGCACTTGTGCCCAGGCCTTAAGCCTAGCCCGCACTTGTGCCCAGGCCTTAAGCCTAGCCCGCACTTGTGCCCAGGACTTAAGCCTAGCCCGCACTTGTGCCCAGGCCTTAAGCCTAGCCCGCACTTGTGCCCAGGCCTTAAGCCCAGCCCGCACTTGTGCCCAGGCCTTAAGCCCAGCCCGCACTTGTGCCACGGCCTTAAGCCCAGCCCGCACTTGTGCCACGGCCTTAAGCCCAGCCCGCACTTGTGCCCAGGCCTTAAGCGTAGCCCGCACTTGTGCCCAGGCCTTAAGCCTAGCCCGCACTTGAGCCCAGGCCTTAAGCCTAGCCCGCACTTGTGCCCAGGCCTTAAGCCTAGCCCGCACTTGTGCCCAGGCCTTAAGCCTAGCCCGCACTTGTGCCCAGGCCTTAAGCCTAGCCCGCACTTGTGCCCAGGCCTTAAGCCTAGCCCGCACTTGTGCCCAGGCCTTAAGCCTAGCCCGCACTTGTGCCCATGCCTTAAGCATAGCCAGCACTTGTGCCCCCTGCCTTGCTCCTAGCCAGCACTGCACTTGTGCCCAGGCCTTAAGCCCAGCCCGCACTTGTGCCACGGCCTTAAGCCCAGCCCGCACTTGTGCCCAGGCCTTAAGCCCAGCCCGCACTTGTGCCCAGGCCTTAAGCCTAGCCCGCACTTGTGCCCAGGCCTTAAGCCTAGCCCGCACTTGTGCCCTGGCCTTAAGTCTAGCCCGCACTTGTGCCCCAGCCTTAAGCCTAGCCAGCACTGCACTTGTGCCCAGGCCTTAAGCCTAGCCCGCACTTGTGCCCAGGCCTTAAGCCTAGCCCGCACTTGTGCCCAGGCCTTAAGCCTAGCCCGCACTTGTGCCCAGGACTTAAGCCTAGCCCGCACTTGTGCCCAGGCCTTAAGCCTAGCCCGCACTTGTGCCCAGGCCTTAAGCCCAGCCCGCACTTGTGCCCAGGCCTTAAGCCCAGCCCGCACTTGTGCCACGGCCTTAAGCCCAGCCCGCACTTGTGCCCAGGCCTTAAGCGTAGCCCGCACTTGTGCCCAGGCCTTAAGCCTAGCCCGCACTTGAGCCCAGGCCTTAAGCCTAGCCCGCACTTGTGCCCAGGCCTTAAGCCTAGCCCGCACTTGTGCCCAGGCCTTAACCCTAGCCCGCACTTGTGCCCAGGCCTTAAGCCTAGCTTGCACTTGTGCCCATGCCTTAAGCCTAGCCAGCACTTGTGCCCTTTGCCTTGATCCTAGCCAGCACTGCACTTGTGCCCAGACCTTAAGCCTAGCCAGCACTTGTGCCCAGGCCTTAAGCCTAGCCCGCACTTGTGCCCAGGCCTTAAGCCTAGCCCGCACTTGTGCCCCGGCCTTAAGCCTAGCCCGCAATTGTGCCCCAGCCTTAAGCCTAGCCCGCACTTGTGCCCCGGCCTTAAGTCTAGCCCGCACTTGTGCCCCGGCCTTAAGTCTAGCCCGCACTTGTGCCCCGGCCTTAAGCCTAGCCAGCACTGCACTTGTGCCCAAGCCTTAAGCCTAGCCTGCACTTGTGCCCAGGCCTTAAGCCTAGCCCGCACTTGTGCCCAGGCCTTAAGCCTAGCCCGCACTTGTGCCCAGGCCTTAAGCCTAGCCCGCACTTGTGCCCAGGCCTTAAGCCTAGCCCGCACTTGTGCCCAGGCCTTAAGCCCAGCCCGCACTTGTGCCCAGGCCTTAAGCCCAGCCCGCACTTGTGCCCAGGCCCTAAGCCCAGCCCGCACTTGTGCCACGGCCTTAAGCCCAGCCCGCACTTGTGCCCAGGCCTTAAGCCTAGCCCGCACTTGTGCCCAGGCCTTAAGCCTAGCCCGCACTTGTGCCCAGGCCTTCAGCCTAACCCGCACTTGTGCACAGGCCTTAAGCCTAACCCGCACTTGTGCCCAGGCCTTAAGCCTCGCCCGCACTTGTGCCAAGGCCTTAAGCCTAGCCCGCACTTGTGCCCATGCCTTAAGCATAGCCAGCACTTGTGCCCCCTGCCTTGCTCCTAGCCAGGACTGCACTTGTGCCCAGGCCTTAAGCCTAGCCCGCACTTGTGCCCAGGCCTTAAGCCTAACCCGCACTTGTGCCCAGGCCTTAAGCCTCGCCCGCACTTGTGCCAAGGCCTTAAGCCTAGCCCGCACTTGTGCCCAGGCCTTAAGCCTAGCCCGCACTTGTGCCCAGGCCTTAAGCCTAGCCCGCACTTGTGCCCAGGCCTTAAGCCTAGCCCGCACTTGTGCCCAGGCCTTAAGCCTAGCCCGCACTTGTGCCCATGCCTTAAGCATAGCCAGCACTTGTGCCCCCTGCCTTGCTCCTAGCCAGCACTGCACTTGTGCCCATGCCTTAAGCCTAGCCCGCACTTGTGCCCAGGCCTTAACCCTAGCCCGCACTTGTGCCCAGGCCTTAAGCCTAGCTTGCACTTGTGCCCATGCCTTAAGCCTAGCCAGCACTTGTGCCCTTTGCCTTGATCCTAGCCAGCACTGCACTTGTGCCCAGACCTTAAGCCTAGCCAGCACTTGTGCCCAGGCCTTAAGCCTAGCCCGCACTTGTGCCCAGGCCTTAAGCCTAGCCCGCACTTGTGCCCCGGCCTTAAGCCTAGCCCGCAATTGTGCCCCAGCCTTAAGCCTAGCCCGCACTTGTGCCCAGGCCTTAAGCCTAGCCCGCACTTGTGCCCAGGCCTTAAGCCTAGCCCGCACTTGTGCCCAGGCCTTAAGTCTAGCCCGCACTTGTGCCCAGGCCTTAAGCCTAGCCCGCACTTGTGCCCAGGCCTTAAGCCTAGCCCGCACTTGTGCCCAGGCCTTAAGTCTAGCCCGCACTTGTGCCCAGGCCTTAAGCCTAGCCTGCACTTGTGCCCAGGCCTTAAGCCCAGCCCGCACTTGTGCCCAAGCCTTAAGCCCAGCCCGCACTTGTGCCACGGCCTTAAGCCCAGCCCGCACTTGTGCCCAGGCCTTAAGCCCAGCCCGCACTTGTGCCCAGGCCTTAAGCCTAGCCCGCACTTGTGCCCAGGCCTTAAGCCTATCCCGCACTTGTGCCCAGGCCTTAAGCCTAGCCCGCACTTGTGCCCAGGCCTTAAGCCTAGCCCGCACTTGTGCCCAGGCCTTAAGCCTAGCCCGCACTTGTGCCCAGGCCTTAAGCCTAGCCCGCACTTGTGCCCATGCCTTAAGCATAGCCAGCACTTGTGCCCCCTGCCTTGCTCCTAGCCAGGACTGCACTTGTGCCCATGCCTTAAGCCTAGCCCGCACTTGTGCCCAGGCCTTAAGCCTAGCCCGCACTTGTGCCCAGGCCATAAGCCTAGCTTGCACTTGTGCCCATGCCTTAAGCCTAGCCAGCACTTGTGCCCTTTGCCTTGATCCTAGCCAGCACTGCACTTGTGCCCAGACCTTAAGCCTAGCCAGCACTTGTGCCCAGGCCTTAAGCCTAGCCCGCACTTGTGCCCAGGCCTTAAGCCTAGCCCGCACTTGTGCCCAGGCCTTAACCTTAGCCCGCACTTGTGCCCAAGCCTTAAGCCTGGCCCGCACTTGTGCCCAGGCCTTAAGCCTAGCCCGCACTTGTGCCTAGGCCTTAAGCCTAGCCCGCACTTGTGCCCCGGCCTTAAGCCTAGCCCGCAATTGTGCCCCGGCCTTAAGCCTAGCCCGCACTTGTGCCCCGGCCTTAAGCCTAGCCGGCAATTGTGCCCCGGCCTTAAGCCTAGCCCGCACTTGTGCCCCGGCCTTAAGTCTAGCCCGCACTTGTGCTCCGGCCTTAAGTCTAGCCCGCACTTGTGCCCCGGCCTTAAGCCTAGCCAGCACTGCACTTGTGCCCAAGCCTTAAGCCTAGCCGGCACTTGTGCCCAGGCCTTAAGCCTAGCCCGCACTTGTGCCCAGGCCTTAAGCCTAGCCCGCACTTGTGCCCAGGCCTTAAGCCTAGCCCGCACTTGTGCCCAGGCCTTAAGCCTAGCCCGCACTTGTGCCCAGGCCTTAAGCCTAGCCCGCACTTGTGCCCAGGCCTTAAGCCTAGCCCGCACTTGTGCCCAGGCCTTAAGCCTAGCCCGCACTTGTGCCCAGGCCTTAAGCCTAGCCCGCACTTGTGCCCAGGCCTTAAGCCCAGCCCGCACTTGTGCCCAGGCCTTAAGCCCAGCCCGCACTTGTGCCACGGCCTTAAGCCCAGCCCGCACTTGTGCCCAGGCCTTAAGCCCAGCCCGCACTTGTGCCCAGGCCTTAAGCCTAGCCCGCACTTGTGCCCAGGCCTTAAGCCTAGCCCGCACTTGTGCCCTGGCCTTAAGTCTAGCCCGCACTTGTGCCCCAGCCTTAAGCCTAGCCAGCACTGCACTTGTGCCCAGGCCTTAAGCCTAGCCCGCACTTGTGCCCAGGCCTTAAGCCTAGCCCGCACTTGTGCCCAGGCCTTAAGCCTAGCCCGCACTTGTGCCCAGGACTTAAGCCTAGCCCGCACTTGTGCCCAGGCCTTAAGCCTAGCCCGCACTTGTGCCCAGGCCTTAAGCCCAGCCCGCACTTGTGCCCAGGCCTTAAGCCCAGCCCGCACTTGTGCCACGGCCTTAAGCCCAGCCCGCACTTGTGCCACGGCCTTAAGCCCAGCCCGCACTTGTGCCCAGGCCTTAAGCGTAGCCCGCACTTGTGCCCAGGCCTTAAGCCTAGCCCGCACTTGAGCCCAGGCCTTAAGCCTAGCCCGCACTTGTGCCCAGGCCTTAAGCCTAGCCCGCACTTGTGCCCAGGCCTTAAGCCTAGCCCGCACTTGTGCCCAGGCCTTAAGCCTAGCCCGCACTTGTGCCCATGCCTTAAGCATAGCCAGCACTTGTGCCCCCTGCCTTGCTCCTAGCCAGCACTGCACTTGTGCCCATGCCTTAAGCCTAGCCCGCACTTGTGCCCAGGCCTTAACCCTAGCCCGCACTTGTGCCCAGGCCTTAAGCCTAGCTTGCACTTGTGCCCATGCCTTAAGCCTAGCCAGCACTTGTGCCCTTTGCCTTGATCCTAGCCAGCACTGCACTTGTGCCCAGACCTTAAGCCTAGCCAGCACTTGTGCCCAGGCCTTAAGCCTAGCCCGCACTTGTGCCCAGGCCTTAAGCCTAGCCCGCACTTGTGCCCCGGCCTTAAGCCTAGCCCGCAATTGTGCCCCAGCCTTAAGCCTAGCCCGCACTTGTGCCCCGGCCTTAAGTCTAGCCCGCACTTGTGCCCCGGCCTTAAGTCTAGCCCGCACTTGTGCCCCGGCCTTAAGCCTAGCCAGCACTGCACTTGTGCCCAAGCCTTAAGCCTAGCCTGCACTTGTGCCCAGGCCTTAAGCCTAGCCCGCACTTGTGCCCAGGCCTTAAGCCTAGCCCGCACTTGTGCCCAGGCCTTAAGCCTAGCCCGCACTTGTGCCCAGGCCTTAAGCCTAGCCCGCACTTGTGCCCAGGCCTTAAGCCCAGCCCGCACTTGTGCCCAGGCCTTAAGCCCAGCCCGCACTTGTGCCCAGGCCCTAAGCCCAGCCCGCACTTGTGCCACGGCCTTAAGCCCAGCCCGCACTTGTGCCCAGGCCTTAAGCCTAGCCCGCACTTGTGCCCAGGCCTTAAGCCTAGCCCGCACTTGTGCCCAGGCCTTCAGCCTAACCCGCACTTGTGCACAGGCCTTAAGCCTAACCCGCACTTGTGCCCAGGCCTTAAGCCTCGCCCGCACTTGTGCCAAGGCCTTAAGCCTAGCCCGCACTTGTGCCCATGCCTTAAGCATAGCCAGCACTTGTGCCCCCTGCCTTGCTCCTAGCCAGGACTGCACTTGTGCCCAGGCCTTAAGCCTAGCCCGCACTTGTGCCCAGGCCTTAAGCCTAACCCGCACTTGTGCCCAGGCCTTAAGCCTCGCCCGCACTTGTGCCAAGGCCTTAAGCCTAGCCCGCACTTGTGCCCAGGCCTTAAGCCTAGCCCGCACTTGTGCCCAGGCCTTAAGCCTAGCCCGCACTTGTGCCCAGGCCTTAAGCCTAGCCCGCACTTGTGCCCAGGCCTTAAGCCTAGCCCGCACTTGTGCCCATGCCTTAAGCATAGCCAGCACTTGTGCCCCCTGCCTTGCTCCTAGCCAGCACTGCACTTGTGCCCATGCCTTAAGCCTAGCCCGCACTTGTGCCCAGGCCTTAACCCTAGCCCGCACTTGTGCCCAGGCCTTAAGCCTAGCTTGCACTTGTGCCCATGCCTTAAGCCTAGCCAGCACTTGTGCCCTTTGCCTTGATCCTAGCCAGCACTGCACTTGTGCCCAGACCTTAAGCCTAGCCAGCACTTGTGCCCAGGCCTTAAGCCTAGCCCGCACTTGTGCCCAGGCCTTAAGCCTAGCCCGCACTTGTGCCCCGGCCTTAAGCCTAGCCCGCAATTGTGCCCCAGCCTTAAGCCTAGCCCGCACTTGTGCCCCGGCCTTAAGTCTAGCCCGCACTTGTGCCCCGGCCTTAAGTCTAGCCCGCACTTGTGCCCCGGCCTTAAGCCTAGCCAGCACTGCACTTGTGCCCAAGCCTTAAGCCTAGCCTGCACTTGTGCCCAGGCCTTAAGCCTAGCCCGCACTTGTGCCCAGGCCTTAAGCCTAGCTTGCACTTGTGCCTATGCCTTAAGCCTAGCCAGCACTTGTGCCCTTTGCCTTGATCCTAGCCAGCACTGCACTTGTGCCCAGACCTTAAGCCTAGCCAGCACTTGTGCCCAGGCCTTAAGCCTAGCCCGCACTTGTGCCCAGGCCTTAAGCCTAGCCCGCACTTGTGCCCCGGCCTGAAGCCTAGCCCGCAATTGTGCCCCAGCCTTAAGCCTAGCCCGCACTTGTGCCCCGGCCTTAAGTCTAGCCCGCACTTGTGCCCCGGCCTTAAGTCTAGCCCGCACTTGTGCCCCGGCCTTAAGCCTAGCCAGCACTGCACTTGTGCCCAAGCCTTAAGCCTAGCCTGCACTTGTGCCCAGGCCTTAAGCCTAGCCCGCACTTGTGCCCAGGCCTTAAGCCTAGCCCGCACTTGTGCCCAGGCCTTAAGCCTAGCCCGCACTTGTGCCCAGGCCTTAAGTCTAGCCCGCACTTGTGCCCAGGCCTTAAGCCTAGCCCGCACTTGTGCCCAGGCCTTAAGCCTAGCCCGCACTTGTGCCCAGGCCTTAAGCCTAGCCCGAACTTGTGCCCATGCCTTAAGCATAGCCAGCACTTGTGCCCCCTGCCTTGCTCCTAGCCAGCACTGCACTTGTGCCCATGCCTTAAGCCTAGCCCGCACTTGTGCCCAGGCCTTAAGCCTAGCCCGCACTTGTGCCCAGGCCTTAAGCCTAGCTTGCACTTGTGCCTATGCCTTAAGCCTAGCCAGCACTTGTGCCCTTTGCCTTGATCCTAGCCAGCACTGCACTTGTGCCCAGACCTTAAGCCTAGCCAGCACTTGTGCCCAGGCCTTAAGCCTAGCCCGCACTTGTGCCCAGGCCTTAAGCCTAGCCCGCACTTGTGCCCCGGCCTGAAGCCTAGCCCGCAATTGTGCCCCAGCCTTAAGCCTAGCCCGCACTTGTGCCCCGGCCTTAAGTCTAGCCCGCACTTGTGCCCCGGCCTTAAGTCTAGCCCGCACTTGTGCCCCGGCCTTAAGCCTAGCCAGCACTGCACTTGTGCCCAAGCCTTAAGCCTAGCCTGCACTTGTGCCCAGGCCTTAAGCCTAGCCCGCACTTGTGCCCAGGCCTTAAGCCTAGCCCGCACTTGTGCCCAGGCCTTAAGCCTAGCCCGCACTTGTGCCCAGGCCTTAAGTCTAGCCCGCACTTGTGCCCAGGCCTTAAGCCTAGCCTGCACTTGTGCCCAGGCCTTAAGCCCAGCCCGCACTTGTGCCCAAGCCTTAAGCCCAGCCCGCACTTGTGCCACGGCCTTAAGCCCAGCCCGCACTTGTGCCCAGGCCTTAAGCCCAGCCCGCACTTGTGCCCAGGCCTTAAGCCTAGCCCGCACTTGTGCCCAGGCCTTAAGCCTATCCCGCACTTGTGCCCAGGCCTTAAGCCTAGCCCGCACTTGTGCCCAGGCCTTAAGCCTAGCCCGCACTTGTGCCCAGGCCTTAAGCCTAGCCCGCACTTGTGCCCAGGCCTTAAGCCTAGCCCGCACTTGTGCCCATGCCTTAAGCATAGCCAGCACTTGTGCCCCCTGCCTTGCTCCTAGCCAGGACTGCACTTGTGCCCATGCCTTAAGCCTAGCCCGCACTTGTGCCCAGGCCTTAAGCCTAGCCCGCACTTGTGCCCAGGCCATAAGCCTAGCTTGCACTTGTGCCCATGCCTTAAGCCTAGCCAGCACTTGTGCCCTTTGCCTTGATCCTAGCCAGCACTGCACTTGTGCCCAGACCTTAAGCCTAGCCAGCACTTGTGCCCAGGCCTTAAGCCTAGCCCGCACTTGTGCCCAGGCCTTAAGCCTAGCCCGCACTTGTGCCCAGGCCTTAACCTTAGCCCGCACTTGTGCCCAAGCCTTAAGCCTGGCCCGCACTTGTGCCCAGGCCTTAAGCCTAGCCCGCACTTGTGCCTAGGCCTTAAGCCTAGCCCGCACTTGTGCCCCGGCCTTAAGCCTAGCCCGCAATTGTGCCCCGGCCTTAAGCCTAGCCCGCACTTGTGCCCCGGCCTTAAGCCTAGCCGGCAATTGTGCCCCGGCCTTAAGCCTAGCCCGCACTTGTGCCCCGGCCTTAAGTCTAGCCCGCACTTGTGCTCCGGCCTTAAGTCTAGCCCGCACTTGTGCCCCGGCCTTAAGCCTAGCCAGCACTGCACTTGTGCCCAAGCCTTAAGCCTAGCCGGCACTTGTGCCCAGGCCTTAAGCCTAGCCCGCACTTGTGCCCAGGCCTTAAGCCTAGCCCGCACTTGTGCCCAGGCCTTAAGCCTAGCCCGCACTTGTGCCCAGGCCTTAAGCCTAGCCCGCACTTGTGCCCAGGCCTTAAGCCTAGCCCGCACTTGTGCCCAGGCCTTAAGCCTAGCCCGCACTTGTGCCCAGGCCTTAAGCCTAGCCCGCACTTGTGCCCAGGCCTTAAGCCTAGCCCGCACTTGTGCCCAGGCCTTAAGCCCAGCCCGCACTTGTGCCCAGGCCTTAAGCCCAGCCCGCACTTGTGCCACGGCCTTAAGCCCAGCCCGCACTTGTGCCCAGGCCTTAAGCCCAGCCCGCACTTGTGCCCAGGCCTTAAGCCTAGCCCGCACTTGTGCCCAGGCCTTAAGCCTAGCCCGCACTTGTGCCCTGGCCTTAAGTCTAGCCCGCACTTGTGCCCCAGCCTTAAGCCTAGCCAGCACTGCACTTGTGCCCAGGCCTTAAGCCTAGCCCGCACTTGTGCCCAGGCCTTAAGCCTAGCCCGCACTTGTGCCCAGGCCTTAAGCCTAGCCCGCACTTGTGCCCAGGACTTAAGCCTAGCCCGCACTTGTGCCCAGGCCTTAAGCCTAGCCCGCACTTGTGCCCAGGCCTTAAGCCCAGCCCGCACTTGTGCCCAGGCCTTAAGCCCAGCCCGCACTTGTGCCACGGCCTTAAGCCCAGCCCGCACTTGTGCCACGGCCTTAAGCCCAGCCCGCACTTGTGCCCAGGCCTTAAGCGTAGCCCGCACTTGTGCCCAGGCCTTAAGCCTAGCCCGCACTTGAGCCCAGGCCTTAAGCCTAGCCCGCACTTGTGCCCAGGCCTTAAGCCTAGCCCGCACTTGTGCCCAGGCCTTAAGCCTAGCCCGCACTTGTGCCCAGGCCTTAAGCCTAGCCCGCACTTGTGCCCATGCCTTAAGCATAGCCAGCACTTGTGCCCCCTGCCTTGCTCCTAGCCAGCACTGCACTTGTGCCCATGCCTTAAGCCTAGCCCGCACTTGTGCCCAGGCCTTAACCCTAGCCCGCACTTGTGCCCAGGCCTTAAGCCTAGCTTGCACTTGTGCCCATGCCTTAAGCCTAGCCAGCACTTGTGCCCTTTGCCTTGATCCTAGCCAGCACTGCACTTGTGCCCAGACCTTAAGCCTAGCCAGCACTTGTGCCCAGGCCTTAAGCCTAGCCCGCACTTGTGCCCAGGCCTTAAGCCTAGCCCGCACTTGTGCCCCGGCCTTAAGCCTAGCCCGCAATTGTGCCCCAGCCTTAAGCCTAGCCCGCACTTGTGCCCCGGCCTTAAGTCTAGCCCGCACTTGTGCCCCGGCCTTAAGTCTAGCCCGCACTTGTGCCCCGGCCTTAAGCCTAGCCAGCACTGCACTTGTGCCCAAGCCTTAAGCCTAGCCTGCACTTGTGCCCAGGCCTTAAGCCTAGCCCGCACTTGTGCCCAGGCCTTAAGCCTAGCCCGCACTTGTGCCCAGGCCTTAAGCCTAGCCCGCACTTGTGCCCAGGCCTTAAGCCTAGCCCGCACTTGTGCCCAGGCCTTAAGCCCAGCCCGCACTTGTGCCCAGGCCTTAAGCCCAGCCCGCACTTGTGCCCAGGCCCTAAGCCCAGCCCGCACTTGTGCCACGGCCTTAAGCCCAGCCCGCACTTGTGCCCAGGCCTTAAGCCTAGCCCGCACTTGTGCCCAGGCCTTAAGCCTAGCCCGCACTTGTGCCCAGGCCTTCAGCCTAACCCGCACTTGTGCACAGGCCTTAAGCCTAACCCGCACTTGTGCCCAGGCCTTAAGCCTCGCCCGCACTTGTGCCAAGGCCTTAAGCCTAGCCCGCACTTGTGCCCATGCCTTAAGCATAGCCAGCACTTGTGCCCCCTGCCTTGCTCCTAGCCAGGACTGCACTTGTGCCCAGGCCTTAAGCCTAGCCCGCACTTGTGCCCAGGCCTTAAGCCTAACCCGCACTTGTGCCCAGGCCTTAAGCCTCGCCCGCACTTGTGCCAAGGCCTTAAGCCTAGCCCGCACTTGTGCCCAGGCCTTAAGCCTAGCCCGCACTTGTGCCCAGGCCTTAAGCCTAGCCCGCACTTGTGCCCAGGCCTTAAGCCTAGCCCGCACTTGTGCCCAGGCCTTAAGCCTAGCCCGCACTTGTGCCCATGCCTTAAGCATAGCCAGCACTTGTGCCCCCTGCCTTGCTCCTAGCCAGCACTGCACTTGTGCCCATGCCTTAAGCCTAGCCCGCACTTGTGCCCAGGCCTTAACCCTAGCCCGCACTTGTGCCCAGGCCTTAAGCCTAGCTTGCACTTGTGCCCATGCCTTAAGCCTAGCCAGCACTTGTGCCCTTTGCCTTGATCCTAGCCAGCACTGCACTTGTGCCCAGACCTTAAGCCTAGCCAGCACTTGTGCCCAGGCCTTAAGCCTAGCCCGCACTTGTGCCCAGGCCTTAAGCCTAGCCCGCACTTGTGCCCCGGCCTTAAGCCTAGCCCGCAATTGTGCCCCAGCCTTAAGCCTAGCCCGCACTTGTGCCCAGGCCTTAAGCCTAGCCCGCACTTGTGCCCAGGCCTTAAGCCTAGCCCGCACTTGTGCCCAGGCCTTAAGTCTAGCCCGCACTTGTGCCCAGGCCTTAAGCCTAGCCCGCACTTGTGCCCAGGCCTTAAGCCTAGCCCGCACTTGTGCCCAGGCCTTAAGTCTAGCCCGCACTTGTGCCCAGGCCTTAAGCCTAGCCTGCACTTGTGCCCAGGCCTTAAGCCCAGCCCGCACTTGTGCCCAAGCCTTAAGCCCAGCCCGCACTTGTGCCACGGCCTTAAGCCCAGCCCGCACTTGTGCCCAGGCCTTAAGCCCAGCCCGCACTTGTGCCCAGGCCTTAAGCCTAGCCCGCACTTGTGCCCAGGCCTTAAGCCTATCCCGCACTTGTGCCCAGGCCTTAAGCCTAGCCCGCACTTGTGCCCAGGCCTTAAGCCTAGCCCGCACTTGTGCCCAGGCCTTAAGCCTAGCCCGCACTTGTGCCCAGGCCTTAAGCCTAGCCCGCACTTGTGCCCATGCCTTAAGCATAGCCAGCACTTGTGCCCCCTGCCTTGCTCCTAGCCAGGACTGCACTTGTGCCCATGCCTTAAGCCTAGCCCGCACTTGTGCCCAGGCCTTAAGCCTAGCCCGCACTTGTGCCCAGGCCATAAGCCTAGCTTGCACTTGTGCCCATGCCTTAAGCCTAGCCAGCACTTGTGCCCTTTGCCTTGATCCTAGCCAGCACTGCACTTGTGCCCAGACCTTAAGCCTAGCCAGCACTTGTGCCCAGGCCTTAAGCCTAGCCCGCACTTGTGCCCAGGCCTTAAGCCTAGCCCGCACTTGTGCCCAGGCCTTAACCTTAGCCCGCACTTGTGCCCAAGCCTTAAGCCTGGCCCGCACTTGTGCCCAGGCCTTAAGCCTAGCCCGCACTTGTGCCTAGGCCTTAAGCCTAGCCCGCACTTGTGCCCCGGCCTTAAGCCTAGCCCGCAATTGTGCCCCGGCCTTAAGCCTAGCCCGCACTTGTGCCCCGGCCTTAAGCCTAGCCGGCAATTGTGCCCCGGCCTTAAGCCTAGCCCGCACTTGTGCCCCGGCCTTAAGTCTAGCCCGCACTTGTGCTCCGGCCTTAAGTCTAGCCCGCACTTGTGCCCCGGCCTTAAGCCTAGCCAGCACTGCACTTGTGCCCAAGCCTTAAGCCTAGCCGGCACTTGTGCCCAGGCCTTAAGCCTAGCCCGCACTTGTGCCCAGGCCTTAAGCCTAGCCCGCACTTGTGCCCAGGCCTTAAGCCTAGCCCGCACTTGTGCCCAGGCCTTAAGCCTAGCCCGCACTTGTGCCCAGGCCTTAAGCCTAGCCCGCACTTGTGCCCAGGCCTTAAGCCTAGCCCGCACTTGTGCCCAGGCCTTAAGCCTAGCCCGCACTTGTGCCCAGGCCTTAAGCCTAGCCCGCACTTGTGCCCAGGCCTTAAGCCCAGCCCGCACTTGTGCCCAGGCCTTAAGCCCAGCCCGCACTTGTGCCACGGCCTTAAGCCCAGCCCGCACTTGTGCCCAGGCCTTAAGCCCAGCCCGCACTTGTGCCCAGGCCTTAAGCCTAGCCCGCACTTGTGCCCAGGCCTTAAGCCTAGCCCGCACTTGTGCCCTGGCCTTAAGTCTAGCCCGCACTTGTGCCCCAGCCTTAAGCCTAGCCAGCACTGCACTTGTGCCCAGGCCTTAAGCCTAGCCCGCACTTGTGCCCAGGCCTTAAGCCTAGCCCGCACTTGTGCCCAGGCCTTAAGCCTAGCCCGCACTTGTGCCCAGGACTTAAGCCTAGCCCGCACTTGTGCCCAGGCCTTAAGCCTAGCCCGCACTTGTGCCCAGGCCTTAAGCCCAGCCCGCACTTGTGCCCAGGCCTTAAGCCCAGCCCGCACTTGTGCCACGGCCTTAAGCCCAGCCCGCACTTGTGCCACGGCCTTAAGCCCAGCCCGCACTTGTGCCCAGGCCTTAAGCGTAGCCCGCACTTGTGCCCAGGCCTTAAGCCTAGCCCGCACTTGAGCCCAGGCCTTAAGCCTAGCCCGCACTTGTGCCCAGGCCTTAAGCCTAGCCCGCACTTGTGCCCAGGCCTTAAGCCTAGCCCGCACTTGTGCCCAGGCCTTAAGCCTAGCCCGCACTTGTGCCCATGCCTTAAGCATAGCCAGCACTTGTGCCCCCTGCCTTGCTCCTAGCCAGCACTGCACTTGTGCCCATGCCTTAAGCCTAGCCCGCACTTGTGCCCAGGCCTTAACCCTAGCCCGCACTTGTGCCCAGGCCTTAAGCCTAGCTTGCACTTGTGCCCATGCCTTAAGCCTAGCCAGCACTTGTGCCCTTTGCCTTGATCCTAGCCAGCACTGCACTTGTGCCCAGACCTTAAGCCTAGCCAGCACTTGTGCCCAGGCCTTAAGCCTAGCCCGCACTTGTGCCCAGGCCTTAAGCCTAGCCCGCACTTGTGCCCCGGCCTTAAGCCTAGCCCGCAATTGTGCCCCAGCCTTAAGCCTAGCCCGCACTTGTGCCCCGGCCTTAAGTCTAGCCCGCACTTGTGCCCCGGCCTTAAGTCTAGCCCGCACTTGTGCCCCGGCCTTAAGCCTAGCCAGCACTGCACTTGTGCCCAAGCCTTAAGCCTAGCCTGCACTTGTGCCCAGGCCTTAAGCCTAGCCCGCACTTGTGCCCAGGCCTTAAGCCTAGCCCGCACTTGTGCCCAGGCCTTAAGCCTAGCCCGCACTTGTGCCCAGGCCTTAAGCCTAGCCCGCACTTGTGCCCAGGCCTTAAGCCCAGCCCGCACTTGTGCCCAGGCCTTAAGCCCAGCCCGCACTTGTGCCCAGGCCCTAAGCCCAGCCCGCACTTGTGCCCAGGCCTTAAGCCTAGCCCGCACATTTGCCCAGGCCTTAAGCCTAGCCCGCACTTGTGCCCAGGCTTTAAGCCTAGCCCGCACTTGTGCCCAGGCCTTAAGCCTAGCCCGCACTCGTGCCCAGGCCTTAAGCCTAGCCCGCACTTGTGCCCATGCCTTAAGCATAGCCAGCACTTGTGCCCCCTGCCTTGCTCCTAGCCAGCACTTGTGCCCCCTGCCTTGCTCCTAGCCAGCACTGCACTTGTGCCCATGCCTTAAGCCTAGCCCGCACTTGTGCCCAGGCCTTAAGCCTAGCCCGCACTTGTGCCCCGGCCTTAAGTCTAGCCCGCACTTGTGCCCCGGCCTTAAGTCTAGCCCTCACTTGTGCCCCGGCCTTAAGCCTAGCCAGCACTGCACTTGTGCCCAAGCCTTAAGCCTAGCCTGCACTTGTGCCCAGGCTTTAAGCCTAGCCCGCACTTGTGCCCAGGCCTTAAGCCTAGCCCGCACTCGTGCCCAGGCCTTAAGCCTAGCCCGCACTTGTGCCCATGCCTTAAGCATAGCCAGCACTTGTGCCCCCTGCCTTGCTCCTAGCCAGCACTTGTGCCCCCTGCCTTGCTCCTAGCCAGCACTGCACTTGTGCCCATGCCTTAAGCCTAGCCCGCACTTGTGCCCCGGCCTTAAGTCTAGCCCGCACTTGTGCCCCGGCCTTAAGTCTAGCCCGCACTTGTGCCCCGGCCTTAAGTCTAGCCCTCACTTGTGCCCCGGCCTTAAGCCTAGCCAGCACTGCACTTGTGCCCAAGCCTTAAGCCTAGCCTGCACTTGTGCCCAGGCCTTAAGCCTAGCCCGCACTTGTGCCCAGGCCTTAAGCCTAGCCCGCACTTGTGCCCAGGCCTTAAGCCTAGCCCGCACTTGTGCCCAGGCCTTAAGCCTAGCCCGCACTTGTGCCCAGACCTTAAGCCTAGCCCGCACTTGTGCCCAGGCTTAAGCCTAGCCCGCACTTGTGCCCCGGCCTTAAGCCTAGCCCGCACTTGTGCCCAGGCCTTAAGCCTAGCCCGCACTTGTGCCCAGGCCTTAAGCCTAGCCCGCACTTGTGCCCAGGCCTTAAGCCTAGCCCGCACTTGTGCCCAGGCCTTAAGCCTAGCCCGCACTTGTGCCCATGCCTTAAGCATAGCCAGCACTTGTGCCCCCTGCCTTGCTCCTAGCCAGCACTGCACTTGTGCCCATGCCTTAAGCCTAGCCCACACTTGTGCCCAGGCCTTAAGCCTAGCCCGCACTTGTGCCCAGGCCTTAAGCCTAACTTGCACTTGTGCCCATGCCTTAAGCCTAGCCATCACTTGTGCCCAGGCCTTAAGCCTAGCCCGCACTTGTGCCCAGGCCTTAAACCTAGCTTGCACTTGTGCCCAGGCCTTAAGCCTAGCAAGCACTTGTGCCCTTTGCCTTGATCCTAGCCAGCACTGCACTTGTGCCCAGACCTTAAGCCTAGCCAGCACTTGTGCCCAGGCCATAAGCCTAGCCCGCACTTGTGCCCAGGCCTTAAGCCTAGCCCGCACATTTGCCCAGGCCTTAAGCCTAGCCCGCACTTGTGCCCAGGCTTTAAGCCTAGCCCGCACTTGTGCCCAGGCCTTAAGCCTAGCCCGCACTCGTGCCCAGGCCTTAAGCCTAGCCCGCACTTGTGCCCATGCCTTAAGCATAGCCAGCACTTGTGCCCCCTGCCTTGCTCCTAGCCAGCACTTGTGCCCCCTGCCTTGCTCCTAGCCAGCACTGCACTTGTGCCCATGCCTTAAGCCTAGCCCGCACTTGTGCCCAGGCCTTAAGCCTAGCCCGCACTTGTGCCCAGGCCTTAAGCCTAGCTTGCACTTGTGCCCATGCCTTAAGCCTAGCCAGCACTTGTGCCCTTTGCCTTGATCCTAGCCAGCACTGCACTTGTGCCCAGACCTTAAGCCTAGCCAGCACTTGTGCCCAGGCCTTAAGCCTAGCCCGCACTTGTGCCCAGGCCTTAAGCCTAGCCCGCACATGTGCCCAGGCCTTAAGCCTAGCCCGCACTTGTGCCCAGGCTTTAAGCCTAGCCCGCACTTGTGCCCAGGCCTTAAGCCTAGCCCGCACTTGTGCCCAGGCCTTAAGCCTAGCCCGCACTTGTGCCCATGCCTTAAGCATAGCCAGCACTTGTGCCCCCTGCCTTGCTCCTAGCCAGCACTGCACTTGTGCCCATGCCTTAAGCCTAGCCCGCACTTGTGCCCAGGCCTTAAGCCTAGCCCGCACTTGTGCCCAGGCCTTAAGCCTAGCTTGCACTTGTGCCCATGCCTTAAGCCTAGCCAGCACTTGTGCCCCCTGCCTTGATCCTAGCCAGCACTGCACTTTTACCCAGACCTTAAGCCTAGCCAGCACTTGTGCCCAGGCCTTAAGCCTAGCCGCACTTGTGCCCAGGCCTTAAGCCTAGCCCGCACTTGTGCCCAGGCCTTAAGCCTAGCCCGCACTTGTGCCTAAGCCTTAAGCCTAGCCCACACTTGTGCCCAGGCCTTAAGCCTAGCCCGCACTTGTGCCCAGGCCTTAAGCCTAGCCCGCACTTGTGCCCCGGCCTTAAGCCTAGCCCGCAATTGTGCCCCGGCCTTAAGCCTAGCCCGCACTTGTGCCCCGGCCTTAAGCCTAGCCCGCAATTGTGCCCCGACCTTAAGCCTAGCCTGCACTTGTGCCCCTGCCTTAAGTCTAGCCCGCACTTGTGCCCCGGCCTTAAGTCTAGCCCGCACTTGTGCCCCGGCCTTAAGTCTAGCCCTCACTTGTGCCCCGGCCTTAAGCCTAGCCAGCACTGCACTTGTGCCCAAGCCTTAAGCCTAGCCTGCACTTGTGCCCAGGCCTTAAGCCTAGCCCGCACTTGTGTCCAGGCCTTAAGCCTAGCCCGCACTTGTGCCCAGGCCTTAAGCCTAGCCCGCACTTGTGCCCAGGCCTTAAGCCTAGCCCGCACTTGTGCCCAGACCTTAAGCCTAGCCCGCACTTGTGCCCAGGCCTTAAGCCTAGCCCGCACTTGTGCCCAGGCCTTAAGCCTAGCCCGCACTTGTGCCCAGGCCTTAAGCCTAGCCCGCACTTGTGCCCAGGCCTTAAGCCTAGCCCGCACTTGTGCCCAGGCCTTAAGCCTAGCCCGCACTTGTGCCCAGGCCTTAAGCCTAGCCCGCACTTGTGCCCATGCCTTAAGCATAGCCAGCACTTGTGCCCCCTGCCTTGCTCCTAGCCAGCACTGCACTTGTGCCCATGCCTTAAGCCTAGCCCACACTTGTGCCCAGGCCTTAAGCCTAGCCCGCACTTGTGCCCAGGCCTTAAGCCTAACTTGCACTTGTGCCCATGCCTTAAGCCTAGCCATCACTTGTGCCCAGGCCTTAAGCCTAGCCCACACTTGTGCCCAGGCCTTAAACCTAGCTTGCACTTGTGCTCAGGCCTTAAGCCTAGCAAGCACTTGTGCCCTTTGCCTTGATCCTAGCCAGCACTGCACTTGTGCCCAGACCTTAAGCCTAGCCAGCACTTGTGCCCAGGCCATAAGCCTAGCCCGCACTTGTGCCCAGGCCTTAAGCCTAGCCCGCACATTTGCCCAGGCCTTAAGCCTAGCCCGCACTTGTGCCCAGGCTTTAAGCCTAGCCCGCACTTGTGCCCAGGCCTTAAGCCTAGCCCGCACTCGTGCCCAGGCCTTAAGCCTAGCCCGCACTTGTGCCCATGCCTTAAGCATAGCCAGCACTTGTGCCCCCTGCCTTGCTCCTAGCCAGCACTTGTGCCCCCTGCCTTGCTCCTAGCCAGCACTGCACTTGTGCCCATGCCTTAAGCCTAGCCCGCACTTGTGCCCAGGCCTTAAGCCTAGCCCGCACTTGTGCCCAGGCCTTAAGCCTAGCTTGCACTTGTGCCCATGCCTTAAGCCTAGCCAGCACTTGTGCCCTTTGCCTTGATCCTAGCCAGCACTGCACTTGTGCCCAGACCTTAAGCCTAGCCAGCACTTGTGCCCAGGCCTTAAGCCTAGCCCGCACTTGTGCCCAGGCCTTAAGCCTAGCCTGCACTTGTGCCCAGGCCTTAAGCCTAGCCCGCACTTGTGCCCAAGCCTTAAGCCTAGCCCGCACTTGTGCCCAGGCCTTAAGCCTAGCCCGCACTTGTGCCCAGGCCTTAAGCCTAGCCTGCACTTGTGCCCCGGCCTTAAGCCTAGCCCGCAATTGTGCCCCGGCCTTAAGCCTAGCCCGCACTTGTGCCCCGGCCTTAAGCCTAGCCCGCAATTGTGCCCCGGCCTTAAGCCTAGCCCACAATTGTGCCCAGGCCTTAAGTCTAGCCCGCACTTGTGCCCCGGCCTTAAGTCTAGCCCGCACTTGTGCCCCGGCCTTAAGCCTAGCCAGCACTGCACTTGTGCCCAGGCCTTAAGCCTAGCCCGCACTTGTGCCCAGGCCTTAAGCCTAGCCCGCACTTGTGCCCAGGCCTTAAGCCTAGCCCGCACTTGTGCCCAGGCCTTAAGCCTAGCCCGCACTTGTGCCCAGGCCTTAAGCCTAGCCCGCACTTGTGCCTAGGCCTTAAGCCTAGCCCGCACTTGTGCCCAGGCCTTAAGCCCAGCCCGCACTTGTGCCCAGGCCTTAAGCCCAGCCCGCACTTTTGCCCAGGCCTTAAGCCCAGCCCGCACTTGTGCCCAGGCCTTAAGCGTAGCCCGCACTTGTGCCCAGGCCTTAAGCCTAGCCCGCACTTGTGCCCAGGCCTTAAGCCTAGCCCGCACTTGTGCCCAGGCCTTAAGCCTAGCCCGCACTTGTGCCCAGGCCTTAAGCCTAGCCCGCACTTGTGCCCAGGCCTTAAGCCTAGCCCGCACTTGTGCCCATGCCTTAAGCATAGCCAGCACTTGTGCCCCCTGCCTTGCTCCTAGCCAGCACTGCACTTGTGCCCATGCCTTAAGCCTAGCCCGCACTTGTGCCCAGGCCTTAAGCCTAGCCCGCACTTGTGCCCAGGCCTTAAGCCTAGCTTGCACTTGTGCCTATGCCTTAAGCCTAGCCAGCACTTGTGCCCTTTGCCTTGATCCTAGCCAGCACTGCACTTGTGCCCAGACCTTAAGCCTAGCCAGCACTTGTGCCCAGGCCTTAAGCCTAGCCCGCACTTGTGCCCAGGCCTTAAGCCTAGCCCGCACTTGTGCCCCGGCCTGAAGCCTAGCCCGCAATTGTGCCCCAGCCTTAAGCCTAGCCCGCACTTGTGCCCCGGCCTTAAGTCTAGCCCGCACTTGTGCCCCGGCCTTAAGTCTAGCCCGCACTTGTGCCCCGGCCTTAAGCCTAGCCAGCACTGCACTTGTGCCCAAGCCTTAAGCCTAGCCTGCACTTGTGCCCAGGCCTTAAGCCTAGCCCGCACTTGTGCCCAGGCCTTAAGCCTAGCCCGCACTTGTGCCCAGGCCTTAAGCCTAGCCCGCACTTGTGCCCAGGCCTTAAGTCTAGCCCGCACTTGTGCCCAGGCCTTAAGCCTAGCCCGCACTTGTGCCCAGGCCTTAAGCCTAGCCCGCACTTGTGCCCAGGCCTTAAGCCTAGCCCGAACTTGTGCCCATGCCTTAAGCATAGCCAGCACTTGTGCCCCCTGCCTTGCTCCTAGCCAGCACTGCACTTGTGCCCATGCCTTAAGCCTAGCCCGCACTTGTGCCCAGGCCTTAAGCCTAGCCCGCACTTGTGCCCAGGCCTTAAGCCTAGCTTGCACTTGTGCCTATGCCTTAAGCCTAGCCAGCACTTGTGCCCTTTGCCTTGATCCTAGCCAGCACTGCACTTGTGCCCAGACCTTAAGCCTAGCCAGCACTTGTGCCCAGGCCTTAAGCCTAGCCCGCACTTGTGCCCAGGCCTTAAGCCTAGCCCGCACTTGTGCCCCGGCCTGAAGCCTAGCCCGCAATTGTGCCCCAGCCTTAAGCCTAGCCCGCACTTGTGCCCCGGCCTTAAGTCTAGCCCGCACTTGTGCCCCGGCCTTAAGTCTAGCCCGCACTTGTGCCCCGGCCTTAAGCCTAGCCAGCACTGCACTTGTGCCCAAGCCTTAAGCCTAGCCTGCACTTGTGCCCAGGCCTTAAGCCTAGCCCGCACTTGTGCCCAGGCCTTAAGCCTAGCCCGCACTTGTGCCCAGGCCTTAAGCCTAGCCCGCACTTGTGCCCAGGCCTTAAGTCTAGCCCGCACTTGTGCCCAGGCCTTAAGCCTAGCCTGCACTTGTGCCCAGGCCTTAAGCCCAGCCCGCACTTGTGCCCAAGCCTTAAGCCCAGCCCGCACTTGTGCCACGGCCTTAAGCCCAGCCCGCACTTGTGCCCAGGCCTTAAGCCCAGCCCGCACTTGTGCCCAGGCCTTAAGCCTAGCCCGCACTTGTGCCCAGGCCTTAAGCCTATCCCGCACTTGTGCCCAGGCCTTAAGCCTAGCCCGCACTTGTGCCCAGGCCTTAAGCCTAGCCCGCACTTGTGCCCAGGCCTTAAGCCTAGCCCGCACTTGTGCCCAGGCCTTAAGCCTAGCCCGCACTTGTGCCCATGCCTTAAGCATAGCCAGCACTTGTGCCCCCTGCCTTGCTCCTAGCCAGGACTGCACTTGTGCCCATGCCTTAAGCCTAGCCCGCACTTGTGCCCAGGCCTTAAGCCTAGCCCGCACTTGTGCCCAGGCCATAAGCCTAGCTTGCACTTGTGCCCATGCCTTAAGCCTAGCCAGCACTTGTGCCCTTTGCCTTGATCCTAGCCAGCACTGCACTTGTGCCCAGACCTTAAGCCTAGCCAGCACTTGTGCCCAGGCCTTAAGCCTAGCCCGCACTTGTGCCCAGGCCTTAAGCCTAGCCCGCACTTGTGCCCAGGCCTTAACCTTAGCCCGCACTTGTGCCCAAGCCTTAAGCCTGGCCCGCACTTGTGCCCAGGCCTTAAGCCTAGCCCGCACTTGTGCCTAGGCCTTAAGCCTAGCCCGCACTTGTGCCCCGGCCTTAAGCCTAGCCCGCAATTGTGCCCCGGCCTTAAGCCTAGCCCGCACTTGTGCCCCGGCCTTAAGCCTAGCCGGCAATTGTGCCCCGGCCTTAAGCCTAGCCCGCACTTGTGCCCCGGCCTTAAGTCTAGCCCGCACTTGTGCTCCGGCCTTAAGTCTAGCCCGCACTTGTGCCCCGGCCTTAAGCCTAGCCAGCACTGCACTTGTGCCCAAGCCTTAAGCCTAGCCGGCACTTGTGCCCAGGCCTTAAGCCTAGCCCGCACTTGTGCCCAGGCCTTAAGCCTAGCCCGCACTTGTGCCCAGGCCTTAAGCCTAGCCCGCACTTGTGCCCAGGCCTTAAGCCTAGCCCGCACTTGTGCCCAGGCCTTAAGCCTAGCCCGCACTTGTGCCCAGGCCTTAAGCCTAGCCCGCACTTGTGCCCAGGCCTTAAGCCTAGCCCGCACTTGTGCCCAGGCCTTAAGCCTAGCCCGCACTTGTGCCCAGGCCTTAAGCCCAGCCCGCACTTGTGCCCAGGCCTTAAGCCCAGCCCGCACTTGTGCCACGGCCTTAAGCCCAGCCCGCACTTGTGCCCAGGCCTTAAGCCCAGCCCGCACTTGTGCCCAGGCCTTAAGCCTAGCCCGCACTTGTGCCCAGGCCTTAAGCCTAGCCCGCACTTGTGCCCTGGCCTTAAGTCTAGCCCGCACTTGTGCCCCAGCCTTAAGCCTAGCCAGCACTGCACTTGTGCCCAGGCCTTAAGCCTAGCCCGCACTTGTGCCCAGGCCTTAAGCCTAGCCCGCACTTGTGCCCAGGCCTTAAGCCTAGCCCGCACTTGTGCCCAGGACTTAAGCCTAGCCCGCACTTGTGCCCAGGCCTTAAGCCTAGCCCGCACTTGTGCCCAGGCCTTAAGCCCAGCCCGCACTTGTGCCCAGGCCTTAAGCCCAGCCCGCACTTGTGCCACGGCCTTAAGCCCAGCCCGCACTTGTGCCACGGCCTTAAGCCCAGCCCGCACTTGTGCCCAGGCCTTAAGCGTAGCCCGCACTTGTGCCCAGGCCTTAAGCCTAGCCCGCACTTGAGCCCAGGCCTTAAGCCTAGCCCGCACTTGTGCCCAGGCCTTAAGCCTAGCCCGCACTTGTGCCCAGGCCTTAAGCCTAGCCCGCACTTGTGCCCAGGCCTTAAGCCTAGCCCGCACTTGTGCCCATGCCTTAAGCATAGCCAGCACTTGTGCCCCCTGCCTTGCTCCTAGCCAGCACTGCACTTGTGCCCATGCCTTAAGCCTAGCCCGCACTTGTGCCCAGGCCTTAACCCTAGCCCGCACTTGTGCCCAGGCCTTAAGCCTAGCTTGCACTTGTGCCCATGCCTTAAGCCTAGCCAGCACTTGTGCCCTTTGCCTTGATCCTAGCCAGCACTGCACTTGTGCCCAGACCTTAAGCCTAGCCAGCACTTGTGCCCAGGCCTTAAGCCTAGCCCGCACTTGTGCCCAGGCCTTAAGCCTAGCCCGCACTTGTGCCCCGGCCTTAAGCCTAGCCCGCAATTGTGCCCCAGCCTTAAGCCTAGCCCGCACTTGTGCCCCGGCCTTAAGTCTAGCCCGCACTTGTGCCCCGGCCTTAAGTCTAGCCCGCACTTGTGCCCCGGCCTTAAGCCTAGCCAGCACTGCACTTGTGCCCAAGCCTTAAGCCTAGCCTGCACTTGTGCCCAGGCCTTAAGCCTAGCCCGCACTTGTGCCCAGGCCTTAAGCCTAGCCCGCACTTGTGCCCAGGCCTTAAGCCTAGCCCGCACTTGTGCCCAGGCCTTAAGCCTAGCCCGCACTTGTGCCCAGGCCTTAAGCCCAGCCCGCACTTGTGCCCAGGCCTTAAGCCCAGCCCGCACTTGTGCCCAGGCCCTAAGCCCAGCCCGCACTTGTGCCACGGCCTTAAGCCCAGCCCGCACTTGTGCCCAGGCCTTAAGCCTAGCCCGCACTTGTGCCCAGGCCTTAAGCCTAGCCCGCACTTGTGCCCAGGCCTTCAGCCTAACCCGCACTTGTGCACAGGCCTTAAGCCTAACCCGCACTTGTGCCCAGGCCTTAAGCCTCGCCCGCACTTGTGCCAAGGCCTTAAGCCTAGCCCGCACTTGTGCCCATGCCTTAAGCATAGCCAGCACTTGTGCCCCCTGCCTTGCTCCTAGCCAGGACTGCACTTGTGCCCAGGCCTTAAGCCTAGCCCGCACTTGTGCCCAGGCCTTAAGCCTAACCCGCACTTGTGCCCAGGCCTTAAGCCTCGCCCGCACTTGTGCCAAGGCCTTAAGCCTAGCCCGCACTTGTGCCCAGGCCTTAAGCCTAGCCCGCACTTGTGCCCAGGCCTTAAGCCTAGCCCGCACTTGTGCCCAGGCCTTAAGCCTAGCCCGCACTTGTGCCCAGGCCTTAAGCCTAGCCCGCACTTGTGCCCATGCCTTAAGCATAGCCAGCACTTGTGCCCCCTGCCTTGCTCCTAGCCAGCACTGCACTTGTGCCCATGCCTTAAGCCTAGCCCGCACTTGTGCCCAGGCCTTAACCCTAGCCCGCACTTGTGCCCAGGCCTTAAGCCTAGCTTGCACTTGTGCCCATGCCTTAAGCCTAGCCAGCACTTGTGCCCTTTGCCTTGATCCTAGCCAGCACTGCACTTGTGCCCAGACCTTAAGCCTAGCCAGCACTTGTGCCCAGGCCTTAAGCCTAGCCCGCACTTGTGCCCAGGCCTTAAGCCTAGCCCGCACTTGTGCCCCGGCCTTAAGCCTAGCCCGCAATTGTGCCCCAGCCTTAAGCCTAGCCCGCACTTGTGCCCCGGCCTTAAGTCTAGCCCGCACTTGTGCCCCGGCCTTAAGTCTAGCCCGCACTTGTGCCCCGGCCTTAAGCCTAGCCAGCACTGCACTTGTGCCCAAGCCTTAAGCCTAGCCTGCACTTGTGCCCAGGCCTTAAGCCTAGCCCGCACTTGTGCCCCGGCCTTAAGCCTAGCCAGCACTTGTGCCCAAGCCTTAAGCCTAGCCCGCACTTGTGCCCAGGCCTTAAGCCTAGCCCGCACATGTGCCCAGGCCTTAAGCCTAGCCCGCACTTGTGCCCAGGCTTTAAGCCTAGCCCGCACTTGTGCCCAGGCCTTAAGCCTAGCCCGCACTTGTGCCCAGGCCTTAAGCCTAGCCCGCACTTGTGCCCATGCCTTAAGCATAGCCAGCACTTGTGCCCCCTGCCTTGCTCCTAGCCAGCACTGCACTTGTGCCCATGCCTTAAGCCTAGCCCGCACTTGTGCCCAGGCCTTAAGCCTAGCCCGCACTTGTGCCCAGGCCTTAAGCCTAGCTTGCACTTGTGCCCATGCCTTAAGCCTAGCCAGCACTTGTGCCCCCTGCCTTGATCCTAGCCAGCACTGCACTTTTACCCAGACCTTAAGCCTAGCCAGCACTTGTGCCCAGGCCTTAAGCCTAGCCGCACTTGTGCCCAGGCCTTAAGCCTAGCCCGCACTTGTGCCCAGGCCTTAAGCCTAGCCCGCACTTGTGCCTAAGCCTTAAGCCTAGCCCACACTTGTGCCCAGGCCTTAAGCCTAGCCCGCACTTGTGCCCAGGCCTTAAGCCTAGCCCGCACTTGTGCCCCGGCCTTAAGCCTAGCCCGCAATTGTGCCCCGGCCTTAAGCCTAGCCCGCACTTGTGCCCCGGCCTTAAGCCTAGCCCGCAATTGTGCCCCGACCTTAAGCCTAGCCTGCACTTGTGCCCCTGCCTTAAGTCTAGCCCGCACTTGTGCCCCGGCCTTAAGTCTAGCCCGCACTTGTGCCCCGGCCTTAAGTCTAGCCCTCACTTGTGCCCCGGCCTTAAGCCTAGCCAGCACTGCACTTGTGCCCAAGCCTTAAGCCTAGCCTGCACTTGTGCCCAGGCCTTAAGCCTAGCCCGCACTTGTGTCCAGGCCTTAAGCCTAGCCCGCACTTGTGCCCAGGCCTTAAGCCTAGCCCGCACTTGTGCCCAGGCCTTAAGCCTAGCCCGCACTTGTGCCCAGACCTTAAGCCTAGCCCGCACTTGTGCCCAGGCCTTAAGCCTAGCCCGCACTTGTGCCCAGGCCTTAAGCCTAGCCCGCACTTGTGCCCAGGCCTTAAGCCTAGCCCGCACTTGTGCCCAGGCCTTAAGCCTAGCCCGCACTTGTGCCCAGGCCTTAAGCCTAGCCCGCACTTGTGCCCAGGCCTTAAGCCTAGCCCGCACTTGTGCCCATGCCTTAAGCATAGCCAGCACTTGTGCCCCCTGCCTTGCTCCTAGCCAGCACTGCACTTGTGCCCATGCCTTAAGCCTAGCCCACACTTGTGCCCAGGCCTTAAGCCTAGCCCGCACTTGTGCCCAGGCCTTAAGCCTAACTTGCACTTGTGCCCATGCCTTAAGCCTAGCCATCACTTGTGCCCAGGCCTTAAGCCTAGCCCACACTTGTGCCCAGGCCTTAAACCTAGCTTGCACTTGTGCCCAGGCCTTAAGCCTAGCAAGCACTTGTGCCCTTTGCCTTGATCCTAGCCAGCACTGCACTTGTGCCCAGACCTTAAGCCTAGCCAGCACTTGTGCCCAGGCCATAAGCCTAGCCCGCACTTGTGCCCAGGCCTTAAGCCTAGCCCGCACATTTGCCCAGGCCTTAAGCCTAGCCCGCACTTGTGCCCAGGCTTTAAGCCTAGCCCGCACTTGTGCCCAGGCCTTAAGCCTAGCCCGCACTCGTGCCCAGGCCTTAAGCCTAGCCCGCACTTGTGCCCATGCCTTAAGCATAGCCAGCACTTGTGCCCCCTGCCTTGCTCCTAGCCAGCACTTGTGCCCCCTGCCTTGCTCCTAGCCAGCACTGCACTTGTGCCCATGCCTTAAGCCTAGCCCGCACTTGTGCCCAGGCCTTAAGCCTAGCCCGCACTTGTGCCCAGGCCTTAAGCCTAGCTTGCACTTGTGCCCATGCCTTAAGCCTAGCCAGCACTTGTGCCCTTTGCCTTGATCCTAGCCAGCACTGCACTTGTGCCCAGACCTTAAGCCTAGCCAGCACTTGTGCCCAGGCCTTAAGCCTAGCCCGCACTTGTGCCCAGGCCTTAAGCCTAGCCTGCACTTGTGCCCAGGCCTTAAGCCTAGCCCGCACTTGTGCCCAAGCCTTAAGCCTAGCCCGCACTTGTGCCCAGGCCTTAAGCCTAGCCCGCACTTGTGCCCAGGCCTTAAGCCTAGCCTGCACTTGTGCCCCGGCCTTAAGCCTAGCCCGCAATTGTGCCCCGGCCTTAAGCCTAGCCCGCACTTGTGCCCCGGCCTTAAGCCTAGCCCGCAATTGTGCCCCGGCCTTAAGCCTAGCCCACAATTGTGCCCAGGCCTTAAGTCTAGCCCGCACTTGTGCCCCGGCCTTAAGTCTAGCCCGCACTTGTGCCCCGGCCTTAAGCCTAGCCAGCACTGCACTTGTGCCCAGGCCTTAAGCCTAGCCCGCACTTGTGCCCAGGCCTTAAGCCTAGCCCGCACTTGTGCCCAGGCCTTAAGCCTAGCCCGCACTTGTGCCCAGGCCTTAAGCCTAGCCCGCACTTGTGCCCAGGCCTTAAGCCTAGCCCGCACTTGTGCCTAGGCCTTAAGCCTAGCCCGCACTTGTGCCCAGGCCTTAAGCCCAGCCCGCACTTGTGCCCAGGCCTTAAGCCCAGCCCGCACTTTTGCCCAGGCCTTAAGCCCAGCCCGCACTTGTGCCCAGGCCTTAAGCGTAGCCCGCACTTGTGCCCAGGCCTTAAGCCTAGCCCGCACTTGTGCCCAGGCCTTAAGCCTAGCCCGCACTTGTGCCCAGGCCTTAAGCCTAGCCCGCACTTGTGCCCAGGCCTTAAGCCTAGCCCGCACTTGTGCCCAGGCCTTAAGCCTAGCCCGCACTTGTGCCCATGCCTTAAGCATAGCCAGCACTTGTGCCCCCTGCCTTGCTCCTAGCCAGCACTGCACTTGTGCCCATGCCTTAAGCCTAGCCCGCACTTGTGCCCAGGCCTTAAGCCTAGCCCGCACTTGTGCCCAGGCCTTAAGCCTAGCTTGCACTTGTGCCTATGCCTTAAGCCTAGCCAGCACTTGTGCCCTTTGCCTTGATCCTAGCCAGCACTGCACTTGTGCCCAGACCTTAAGCCTAGCCAGCACTTGTGCCCAGGCCTTAAGCCTAGCCCGCACTTGTGCCCAGGCCTTAAGCCTAGCCCGCACTTGTGCCCCGGCCTGAAGCCTAGCCCGCAATTGTGCCCCAGCCTTAAGCCTAGCCCGCACTTGTGCCCCGGCCTTAAGTCTAGCCCGCACTTGTGCCCCGGCCTTAAGTCTAGCCCGCACTTGTGCCCCGGCCTTAAGCCTAGCCAGCACTGCACTTGTGCCCAAGCCTTAAGCCTAGCCTGCACTTGTGCCCAGGCCTTAAGCCTAGCCCGCACTTGTGCCCAGGCCTTAAGCCTAGCCCGCACTTGTGCCCAGGCCTTAAGCCTAGCCCGCACTTGT
>NW_027193280.1:0-29334 GCF_032444005.1 Ranitomeya imitator
GTGTAGCGTGCACGGGGAATGTTGCGTTATGGGTCAATGTACCAGCAGACTCATCTATCACTGGCTGGGCAATGGGCACGATGAAGTGGAAACACAGATATAGGCCCAAAGAAGAAAGTGGGCTAAATGCAGTTCAAAATTGGTAACACAGGAATAACCAGGGGGCATTGCAGTGGAGGACAACTGGAATGAGAGGCTGACACAGAGAGTAGGGCCAAATCAGTAAGTAGTCGAAATGCAGTTCAAAATTGGCAACCGTAGTAAACAGGCGGCACAGCTTTGTTCAGTGGAGGAGAACAGCAAGGAGTGGCAGACACCGATAGTAGGCCCCAAACCAACTAGTACGCCAAATGCAGTTGTTCCATTTAACCACAATTTAATGAGAGCCTGAAGATAGAAGCTCAGGAAAGGCAACCTGGGGAACACCTTGGAGTGTAACACACCATCTCTCTCCACCCCATACCCATTTTGTATGGCCTAATGCAGTGTACTTTTCTACAACTACTAAACGAGAGTCGGAAGACCGAAGCAATGGCAAGGAAACCTGGGAACACCTTAGAGTGTAACACACCCTCTCTCTACACCCCATACCCAATTTGAAGGCCTAATGCAGTGTAGTTTCCAAGAACTACTAAACGAGAGCCGGAAGATCGAAGCTCAGGAAAGGCAACCTGGGGAACACCTTGGAGTGTAACACACCCTCTCGCTACACCCCATACCCAATTTGAAGGCCTAATGCAGCGTAGTTTCCAACAACTACTAAACGAGAGCCGGAAGATCGAAGCTCAGGAAAGGCAACCTGGGGAACACCTTGGAGTGTAACACACCCTCTCTCTACACCCCATACCCAATTTGAAGGCCTAATGCAGTGTAGTTTCCAAGAACTACTAAACGAGAGCCGGAAGATCGAAGCTCAGGAAAGGCAACCTGGGGAACACCTTGGAGTGTAACACACCCTCTCGCTACACCCCATACCCAATTTGAAGGCCTAATGCAGCGTAGTTTCCAACAACTACTAAACGAGAGCCGGAAGATCGAAGCTCAGGAAAGGCAACCTGGGGAACACCTTGGAGTGGAACACACCATCTCTCTACACCCCATACCCAATTTGAAGGCCTAATGCAGAGTAGTTTCCAAGAACTACTAAACGAGAGCCGGAAGATCGAAGCTCAGGAAAGGCAACCTGGGGAACACCTTGGAGTGTAACACAACGTCTCTCTACACGACGGAAGGGCTGATTCTTAGGAAGGAAGGCTGTTGGAAATAAGCATTGCGCGTCCGAGGGTGATTATATTCTTATTAGGTATATACTCACCCTCGGACGCGCCCTGCTTCTTTATTTGGAATGAATGTTTATTTGCAATGTGGTGTTGACTTTCTCTATTATTTTGGTAATTAATGATTTTATTATTTTCATTATTTTGCATCTTCTCGGCAATAATATAAAGAAGACGCGACAGGACAACACTCGGTGGATGCCATATGTGTGTTTTCAATTTAAAAAAACTTTCAGTTAACTACTTGCAGGAGAAAGTAATTGTAGCTGGTGGCCATTTTTAGTACTGTACCAGATTAGAGTTGTGTGTTTGTTTTTAATGTTAAAATGTCTGCATTTGATATCTCACCAGTATTTTCTTTTTTATAAGCAAAATACTTATTTTTATATTTTCTGATGTTGGTTCCAGGGGTACACGGCCAGCAGTGCCCTGGTCAGTGTAGTAGTAGTTGAAAGAATGGACCGCAGACAGGCATCGAAGGCCTAAAATAATAACACATGGCTGTAGGCAATTTTAAATTGGTTCCAGGGGTACACGGACAGCAGTGGTGTGGTCAGTGGAGGCCTAGTGGAAGGAGTGACCGCAGACAGGCATCGAAGGCCTAAAATAATAACACATGGCTGTAGGCAATTTTAAATTGGTTCCAGGGGTACACGGACAGCAGTGGTGTGGTCAGTGGAGGCCTAGTGGAAGGAGTGACCGCAGACAGGCATCGAAGGCCTAAAATAATAACACATGGCTGTAGGCAATTTTAAATTGGTTCCAGGGGTACACGGGCAGCAGTGACCTGGTCAGTGTAGTAGTAGTTGAAAGAATGGACCGCAGACAGGCATCGAAGGCCTAAAATAAAAAAATTGGGCTGGCTGTAGGCAATTTTAAATTGGTTCCAGGGGTACACGGGCAGCAGTGACCTGGTCAGTGTAGTAGTAGTTGAAAGAATGGACCGCAGACAGGCATCGAAGGCCTAAAATAAAAAAATTGGGCTGGCTGTAGGCAATTTTAAATTGGTTCCAGGGGTACACGGGCAGCAGTGGTGTGGTCAGTGGAGGCCTAGTGGAAGGAGTGACCGCAGACAGGCATCGAAGGCCTAACATAACAAACTTGGGCTGGCTGTAGGCACTTTTAAATTGGTTCCAGGGGTACACGGGCAGCAGTGGTCTGGTCAGTGGAAGTCTAGTGGAAGGAGTGACCGCAGACAGGCATCGAAGGCCTAAAATAATAACACATGGCTGTAGGCAATTTTAAATTGGTTCCAGGGGTACACGGACAGCAGTGGTGTGGTCAGTGGAGGCCTAGTGGAAGGAGTGACCGCAGACAGGCATCGAAGGCCTAAAATAATAACACATGGCTGTAGGCAATTTTAAATTGGTTCCAGGGGTACACGGACAGCAGTGGTGTGGTCAGTGGAGGCCTAGTGGAAGGAGTGACCGCAGACAGGCATCGAAGGCCTAAAATAATAACACATGGCTGTAGGCAATTTTAAATTGGTTCCAGGGGTACACGGGCAGCAGTGACCTGGTCAGTGTAGTAGTAGTTGAAAGAATGGACCGCAGACAGGCATCGAAGGCCTAAAATAAAAAAATTGGGCTGGCTGTAGGCAATTTTAAATTGGTTCCAGGGGTACACGGGCAGCAGTGACCTGGTCAGTGTAGTAGTAGTTGAAAGAATGGACCGCAGACAGGCATCGAAGGCCTAAAATAAAAAAATTGGGCTGGCTGTAGGCAATTTTAAATTGGTTCCAGGGGTACACGGGCAGCAGTGGTGTGGTCAGTGGAGGCCTAGTGGAAGGAGTGACCGCAGACAGGCATCGAAGGCCTAAAATAATAACACATGGCTGTAGGCAATTTTAAATTGGTTCCAGGGGTACACGGGCAGCAGTGACCTGGTCAGTGTAGTAGTAGTTGAAAGAATGGACCGCAGACAGGCATCGAAGGCCTAAAATAAAAAAATTGGGCTGGCTGTAGGCAATTTTAAATTGGTTCCAGGGGTACACGGGCAGCAGTGGTGTGGTCAGTGGAGGCCTAGTGGAAGGAGTGACCGCAGACAGGCATCGAAGGCCTAAAATAATAACACATGGCTGTAGGCAATTTTAAATTGGTTCCAGGGGTACACGGGCAGCAGTGACCTGGTCAGTGTAGTAGTAGTTGAAAGAATGGACCGCAGACAGGCATCGAAGGCCTAAAATAAAAAAATTGGGCTGGCTGTAGGCAATTTTAAATTGGTTCCAGGGGTACACGGGCAGCAGTGACCTGGTCAGTGTAGTAGTAGTTGAAAGAATGGACCGCAGACAGGCATCGAAGGCCTAACATAACAAACTTGGGCTGGCTGTAGGCACTTTTAAATTGGTTCCAGGGGTACACGGGCAGCAGTGGTCTGGTCAGTGGAAGTCTAGTGGAAGGAGTGACCGCAGACAGGCATCGAAGGCCTAAAATAATAACACATGGCTGTAGGCAATTTTAAATTGGTTCCAGGGGTACACGGACAGCAGTGGTGTGGTCAGTGGAGGCCTAGTGGAAGGAGTGACCGCAGACAGGCATCGAAGGCCTAAAATAATAACACATGGCTGTAGGCAATTTTAAATTGGTTCCAGGGGTACACGGGCAGCAGTGACCTGGTCAGTGTAGTAGTAGTTGAAAGAATGGACCGCAGACAGGCATCGAAGGCCTAAAATAAAAAAATTGGGCTGGCTGTAGGCAATTTTAAATTGGTTCCAGGGGTACACGGGCAGCAGTGACCTGGTCAGTGTAGTAGTAGTTGAAAGAATGGACCGCAGACAGGCATCGAAGGCCTAACATAACAAACTTGGGCTGGCTGTAGGCACTTTTAAATTGGTTCCAGGGGTACACGGGCAGCAGTGGTCTGGTCAGTGGAAGTCTAGTGGAAGGAGTGACCGCAGACAGGCATCGAAGGCCTAAAATAATAACACATGGCTGTAGGCAATTTTAAATTGGTTCCAGGGGTACACGGACAGCAGTGGTGTGGTCAGTGGAGGCCTAGTGGAAGGAGTGACCGCAGACAGGCATCGAAGGCCTAAAATAATAACACATGGCTGTAGGCAATTTTAAATTGGTTCCAGGGGTACACGGGCAGCAGTGACCTGGTCAGTGTAGTAGTAGTTGAAAGAATGGACCGCAGACAGGCATCGAAGGCCTAAAATAAAAAAATTGGGCTGGCTGTAGGCAATTTTAAATTGGTTCCAGGGGTACACGGGCAGCAGTGACCTGGTCAGTGTAGTAGTAGTTGAAAGAATGGACCGCAGACAGGCATCGAAGGCCTAAAATAAAAAAATTGGGCTGGCTGTAGGCAATTTTAAATTGGTTCCAGGGGTACACGGGCAGCAGTGACCTGGTCAGTGTAGTAGTAGTTGAAAGAATGGACCGCAGACAGGCATCGAAGGCCTAACATAACAAACTTGGGCTGGCTGTAGGCACTTTTAAATTGGTTCCAGGGGTACACGGGCAGCAGTGGTCTGGTCAGTGGAAGTCTAGTGGAAGGAGTGACCGCAGACAGGCATCGAAGGCCTAAAATAATAACACATGGCTGTAGGCAATTTTAAATTGGTTCCAGGGGTACACGGACAGCAGTGGTGTGGTCAGTGGAGGCCTAGTGGAAGGAGTGACCGCAGACAGGCATCGAAGGCCTAAAATAATAACACATGGCTGTAGGCAATTTTAAATTGGTTCCAGGGGTACACGGGCAGCAGTGACCTGGTCAGTGTAGTAGTAGTTGAAAGAATGGACCGCAGACAGGCATCGAAGGCCTAAAATAAAAAAATTGGGCTGGCTGTAGGCAATTTTAAATTGGTTCCAGGGGTACACGGGCAGCAGTGACCTGGTCAGTGTAGTAGTAGTTGAAAGAATGGACCGCAGACAGGCATCGAAGGCCTAAAATAAAAAAATTGGGCTGGCTGTAGGCAATTTTAAATTGGTTCCAGGGGTACACGGGCAGCAGTGACCTGGTCAGTGTAGTAGTAGTTGAAAGAATGGACCGCAGACAGGCATCGAAGGCCTAAAATAAAAAAATTGGGCTGGCTGTAGGCAATTTTAAATTGGTTCCAGGGGTACACGGGCAGCAGTGACCTGGTCAGTGTAGTAGTAGTTGAAAGAATGGACCGCAGACAGGCATCGAAGGCCTAAAATAAAAAAATTGGGCTGGCTGTAGGCAATTTTAAATTGGTTCCAGGGGTACACGGGCAGCAGTGGTGTGGTCAGTGGAGGCCTAGTGGAAGGAGTGACCGCAGACAGGCATCGAAGGCCTAAAATAATAACACATGGCTGTAGGCACTTTTAAATTGGTTCCAGGGGTACACGGGCAGCAGTGGTCTGGTCAGTGGAAGTCTAGTGGAAGGAGTGACCGCAGACAGGCTTCGAAGGCCTAACATAACAAAATTGGGCTGGCTGTAGGCACTTTAAATTGGTTCCAGGGGTACATGGGCAGCAGTGTATGGTCAGTGGAAGTCTAGTGGAAGGAGTGACGGCAGACAGTCTTCGAAGGCCTAACATAACAAAATTGGGCTGACTGTAGGCACTTTTAAATTGGTTCCAGGGTAACACGGCCAGCAGTGGCCTGGTCAGTGTAGTAGTTGTAGAAAGAAGGGACCGCAGACAGGCTTCGAAGGCCTAACATAACAAAAATGTCAAAACAATGGTATTGTCAGTGCCAGGCATTGAAGGATGTCAGCGGCTAGACTACACATTGGTGAAGCTGTGAGAGATAATTTTGCTAGTGGTAGAGCACTGTTTGAGCTGGGGGGGGGAACTGTCTTGTGGCCGGCGGTACAGGCACAGGGCCCCTCATATTACAACGGTGTGTCTGACGTTGGGTGCGCACCACCACCGCCAGAGACACTTTATTGTACTATGAGGGACCCAGTGGCAGTGCCGTCGACCAAAAGCGGCCACACCCACCTCTTCAGACAAACAGCACTCTCAAGGGTCCAAGCGCAAAGTGGCGATAGCACGGCCCCGTGTGGGGAGTTTGGCCATTTCGTGAGGTGGAAACATGTCGTATGCTGGACAATCAGGTGAAGAAAATTACGAGATTGGAAAAGTCATTCAGAATAGTCCACAGGCAAGACCTTTTCATAGGAAAGCTAGGTGTCAGCCGGGCAGGGTGGGGCAAAAGATTTTGAAATCCAGTTGTGGTTCATTTTAATGAAGGTTAGATCATCTACATTTTGGGTAGCCAGACGAGTCCTTTTTTCTGTTAGTATTGAACCTGCAGCACTGAATACTCTTTCTGATAGGACACTAGCTGCCGGGCAAGCAAGCTCCTGCAATGCATATTCTGCCAATTCTGGCCAGGTGTCTAATTTGGATGCCCAGTAATCAAATGGGAATGACGGTTGAGGGAGAACGTCGATAAGGGATGAAAAATAGTTTGTAACCATACTGGACAAATGTTGTCTCCTGTCACTTTGAATTGATGCTGCAGTACCTGTCCTGTCTGCGGTCATAGAAAAATCACTCCACAACCTGGTCAGAAAACCCCTCTGTCCAACGCCACTTCTGATTTCTGCCCCTCTAACACCTCTGGTCTGCTGGCCCCTGGAGCTCGTGTGAGAACGATCACGGGCGCTGTGTGCAGGGAATGCCAGAAGCAAACGGTCAACAAGAGTTGATTGTTTTGTTGCTAATATTAGTTCCAAGTTCTCATGTGGCATAATATTTTGCAATTTGCCTTTATAGCGAGGATCAAGGAGGCAGGCCAACCAGTAATCGTCATCGTTCATCATTTTTGTAATGCGTGTGTCCCTTTTGAGGATACGCAAGGCATAATCCGCCATGTGGGCCAAAGTTCCCGTTGTCAAATCTGCGGTTGTGCTTGGTTGAGGGGCAGTTGCAGGCAAATCTACGTCACTTGTGTCCCTCAAAAAACCAGAACCCGGCCTTGCCACGCCACCAATTTCCCGTGCCCCCGGGAAAGCTTCCTCATTAAAAATATACTCATCCCCATCATCCTCCTCATCCTCCACCTCCTCTTCGCCCGGTACCTCGTCATGTACACTGCCCTGACCAGACAATCGCTGACTGTCATCAAGGCTTTCCTCTTCCTCTGGTGCAGACGCCTGATCCTTTATGTGCGTCAAACTTTGCATCAGCAGACGCATTAGGGGGATGCTCATGCTTATTATGGCGTTGTCTGCACTAACCAGCCGTGTGCATTCCTCAAAACACTGAAGGACTTGACACATGTCTTGAATCTTCGACCACTGCACACCTGACAACTCCATGTCTGCCATCCTACTGCCTGCCCGTGTATGTGTATCCTCCCACAAAAACATAACAGCCCGCCTCTGTTCGCACAGTCTCTGAAGCATGTGCAGTGTTGAGTTCCACCTTGTTGCAACGTCTATGATTAGGCGATGCTGGGGAAGGTTCAAAGAACGCTGATAGGTCTGCATACGGCTGGAGTGTACAGGCGAACGGCGGATATGTGCGCAAAGTCCACGCACTTTGAGGAGCAGGTCGGATAACCCCGGATAACTTTTCAGGAAGCACTGCACCACCAGGTTTAAGGTGTGAGCCAGGCAAGGAATGTGTTTCAGTTGGGAAAGGGAGATGGCAGCCATGAAATTCCTTCCGTTATCACTCACTACCTTGCCTGCCTCAAGATCTACAGTGCCCAGCCACGACTGCGTTTCTTGCTGCAAGAACTCGGACAGAACTTCCGCGGTGTGTCTATTGTCGCCCAAACACTTCATAGCCAATACAGCCTGCTGACGTATGCCAGTAGCTGCCCCATAATGGGAGACCTGGTGTGCAACAGTGGCAGGTGCGGATGGAGTGTTTGTGCGACTGCGGTCTGTGGACGAGCTCTTGCTTCTGCAGGAGGACGAGGAGGAGGAGGAGGAGGGGGTGCGAACGGCTACAGACAACTGTTTACTAGACCGTGGGCTAGGCAGAACTGTCCCAAACTTGCTGTCCCCTGTGGACCCTGAATCCACCACATTTACCCAGTGTGCCGTGATGGACACGTAACGTCCCTGGCCATGCCTACTGGTCCATGCATCTGTTGTCAGGTGCACCTTTGTGCTCACAGATTGCCTGAGTGCATGGACGATGCGCTCTTTAACATGCTGGTGGAGGGCTGGGATGGCTTTTCTGGAAAAAAAGTGTCGACTGGGTAGCTCGTAGCGTGGTACAGCGTAGTCCATCAGGTCTTTGAAAGCTTCGCTTTCAACTAACCGGTAGGGCATCATCTCTAACGAGATTAGTCTAGCTATGTGGGCGTTCAAACCCTGTGTACGCGGATGCGAGGCTAAGTATTTCCTTTTTCTAACCATAGTCTCATGTAGGGTGAGCTGGACTGGAGAGCTGGAGATCGTGGAACTAGCGGGGGTGCCGGTGGACATGGCAGACTGAGAGACGGTGGGAGATGGTATTGTTGCCGCCGGTGCCCTAGATGCAGTGTTTCCTACTACGAAACTGGTGATTCCCTGACCCTGACTGCTTTGGCCTGGCAAAGATACCTGCACAGATACAGCAGGTGGTGCGCTAAATGGTGGTCCTACACTGCCGGAAGGGATGTTGCGTTGATGACTAGCTTCATTGGCCGAGGGTGCAACAACCTTAAGGGACGTTTGGTAGTTAGTCCAAGCTTTCAAATGCATGGTGGTTAAATGTCTATGCATGCAACTAGTATTGAGACTTTTCAGATTCTGACCTCTGCTTAAGGAAGTAGAACATTTTTGACAGATGACTTTGCGCTGATCAATTGGATGTTGTTTAAAAAAATGCCAGACTGCACTCTTTCTAGCATCGGATACCTTTTCAGGCATTGCAGACTGAGCTTTAACCGGATGGCCACGCTGTCCTCCACCAGGTTTTGGCTTTGCCACGCGTTTTGGGCAAGATACGGGCCCGGCAGATGGAACCTGTGGCGATGTTGATGCCTGCTGCGGCCCCTCCTCCTCCTCTGCTTCAGAACTGCTGCCGCCTGCACCCTGTTCCCCCAATGGCTGCCAATCGGGGTCAAGAACTGGGTCATCTAATAACTCTTCTTGTACCTCCTGCGCAACTTCGTCTGTGTCACCGTGTCGTTCGGTGGTATAGCGTTCGTGATGGGGCAACATAGTCTCATCAGGGTCTGATTCTTGATCAGCACCCTGCGAGGGCAATGTTGTGGTCTGAGTCAAAGGACCAGCATAGTAGTCTGGCTGTGGCTGTGCGTCAGTGCACTCCATGTCAGATTCAATTTGTAATGGGCATGGACTGTTAACTGCTTCACTTTCTAAGCCAGGGACGGTATGTGTAAAGAGCTCCATGGAGTAACCCGTTGTGTCGCCTGCTGCATTCTTCTCTGTTGTTGTTTTTGCTGAAGAGGACAAGGAAGTGACTTGTCCCTGACCGTGAACATCCACTAACGACGCGCTGCTTTTACTTTTACCAGTTTCACGAGATGAGGCAAAAGAGCTAGAGGCTGAGTCAGCAAGATAAGCCAAAACTTGCTCTTGCTGCTCCGGCTTTAAAAGCGGTTTTCCTAATCCCAGAAAAGGGAGCGTTCGAGGCCTTGTGTAGCCGGACGACGAACCTGGCTCCACAGCTCCAGACTTAGGTGCAATATTTTTTCCCCCACGACCACCTGATGCTCCACCACTACCACTACCCTCATTACCAGCTGACAATGAACGCCCCCGGCCACGACCTCTTCCACTAGACTTCCTCATTGTTTTAAAAACGTAACCAAACTAACGTTATTTGTTGCAGTCACACAACTTACACGGTGAGCTATAACTTCTGTATGATTTAGCTACCCCTTTACAGGTTGGTGAGACCACAGCGAAAATCAGGCCCAATGTTACACACTCTTTTTTTGGTGGCTGCAAATTAGAGAGATGCCCCACACGCAGGACTGTCACTGAAGCACAAATGTTAATATTAATGTCACACTATTATTTTTTTTTTATTTTTATTTTTTTCAGGAACACTTTAGAAACCCCCCAAAAAAAAAAAAATAGATTTTTGCAGGGAGAATTTAGAAAACAAATGTAACAAACTATATGCTTTCTATGGGCCACTGAGTGAGAGATGACGCACACAGGAATCAGGAGTGGCACACAAGCCCAGAGGCCAATATTTTTCTACCAATGATTGATGGAGTTATTTTCTCTGGTAGATTTTGGAACCCAAATCAAGGAAAAAAAATGTAGGCTTTCTATGGACCACAATTGGAGAGAGAGAGAGAGAGAGATGGCACACCCAGGAGTCAAGACTGGCACACAAGCAGAAAGGCCAATATTAATCTCCCACTGTTTTTTTTGGTTGTTTTTTTTTTTTTTTTTTTCAGGGAGACTTTAGAAAAAAAAATAATAAAAAAAATATGATTTTATCAGGAAGAATTTAGAAACCAAATAAAATAAAATGATTTTTTCAGGGAGAATTTAGAAAACAAATAAAACCAAAAATAGGCGTTCTATGGCCCACTGACTGAGAGATGACGCACCCAGGAGTCAAGACTGGCACACAAGCAGAAAGGCCAATATTAATCTCCCACTGTTTTTTTTGGTTGTTTTTTTTTTTTTTTTTTTCAGGGAGACTTTAGAAAAAAAAATAATAAAAAAAATATGATTTTATCAGGAAGAATTTAGAAACCAAATAAAATAAAATGATTTTTTCAGGGAGAATTTAGAAAACAAATAAAACCAAAAATAGGCGTTCTATGGCCCACTGACTGAGAGATGACGCACCCAGGAGTCAAGACTGGCACACAAGCAGAAAGGCCAATATTAATCTCCCACTGTTTTTTTGGTTGTTTTTTTTTTTTTTTTTTCAGGGAGACTTTAGAAAAAAAAATAATAAAAAAAATATGATTTTATCAGGAAGAATTTAGAAACCAAATAAAATAAAATGATTTTTTCAGGGAGAATTTATAAAACAAATAAAACCAAAAATAGGCGTTCTATGGCCCACTGACTGAGAGATGACGCACCCAGGAGTCAAGACTGGCACACAAGCAGAAAGGCCAATATTAATCTCCCACTGTTTTTTTTGGTTGTTTTTTTTTTTTTTTTTTTCAGGGAGACTTTAGAAAAAAAAATAATAAAAAAAATATGATTTTATCAGGAAGAATTTAGAAACCAAATAAAATAAAATGATTTTTTCAGGGAGAATTTAGAAAACAAATAAAACCAAAAATAGGCGTTCTATGGCCCACTGACTGAGAGATGACGCACCCAGGAGTCAAGACTGGCACACAAGCAGAAAGGCCAATATTAATCTCCCACTGTTTTTTTTGGTTGTTTTTTTTTTTTTTTTTTCAGGGAGACTTTAGAAAAAAAAATAATAAAAAAAATATGATTTTATCAGGAAGAATTTAGAAACCAAATAAAATAAAATGATTTTTTCAGGGAGAATTTATAAAACAAATAAAACCAAAAATAGGCGTTCTATGGCCCACTGACTGAGAGATGACGCACCCAGGAGTCAAGACTGGCACACAAGCAGAAAGGCCAATATTAATCTCCCACTGTTTTTTTTTTTTTTTTTCAGGGAGACTTTAGAAAAAAAAATAATAAAAAAAATATGATTTTATCAGGAAGAATTTAGAAACCAAATAAAATAAAATAATTTTTTCAGGGAGAATTTAGAAAACAAATAAAACCAAAAATAGGCGTTCTATGGCCCACTGACTGAGAGATGACGCACACAGGAGTCAGGAGTGGCACACAAACCCAGAGGCCAATATTTTTCTACCAATGATTGATGTAGTTATTTTCTCTGGTAGATTTTAGAACCCAAATCAAGGAAAAAAAATATAGGCTTTCTATGGACCACAATTGGAGAGAGAGAGAGAGAGAGAGAGAGAGAGAGAGAGAGAGAGAGAGAGAGAGAGATGGCACACCCAGGAGTCAAGACTGGCACACAAGCAGAAAGGCCAATATTAATCTCCCACTGTTTTTTTGGTTGTTTTTTTTTTTTTTTTTTTTCAGGGAGACTTTAGAAATAAAAATAATAAAAAAAATATGATTTTATCAGGAAGAATTTAGAAACCAAATAAAATAAAATGATTTTTTCAGGGAGAATTTAGAAAACAAATAAAACCAAAAATATGCGTTCTATGGCCCACTGACTGAGAGAGAGAGAGAGATGGAACGCTTAGTACTGGCACACAAGCCCAAAGGGCAATATTAATCTCCCTTTTTTTTTCCAGGGAGAATTTCTGAAACCCAAAAAAAAAATAAAATAGGCTTTCTATGGCCCACTATTTGTGAGAGAGATGGGACGCTCAGGACTGGCACAGATGGCACGCTCAGGACTGGCACAGAAGCCCAGAGGCCAATATTAATCTCCCTTTTTTTCTGGGAGAATTTATAAAACCAAAAAAATATTTAAATAGGCTTTCTATGGCCCACTATTTGTGAGAGAGATGGCACGCTCAGGACTGGCACAGATGGCACGCTCACAACTGGCACAGAAGCCCAGAGGCCAATATTAATCTCCCTTTTTTTCTGGGAGAATTTATAAAACCAAAAAAATATTTAAATAGGCTTTCTATGGCCCACTATTTGTGAGAGAGATGGCACGCTCAGGACTGGCACAGATGGCACGCTCACAACTGGCACACAAGCCCAGAGGCCAATATTAATCTCCCTTTTTTCAGGGAAAATTTATAAAACCAAAAAAAAAATTAAATAGGCTTTCTATGGCCCACTATTTGTGAGAGAGATGGCACGCTCAGGACTGGCACAGATGGCACGCTCACAACTGGCACACAAGCCCAGAGGCCAATATTAATCTCCCTTTTTTCAGGGAAAATTTATAAAACCAAAAAAAAAATTAAATAGGCTTTCTATGGCCCACTATTTGTGAGAGAGATGGGACGCTCAGGACTGGCACAGATGGCACGCTCAGGACTGGCACAGAAGCCCAGAGGCCAATATTAATCTCCCTTTTTTTCAGGGAGAATTTATAAAACCCAAAAAAAAATAAAATAGGCTTTCTATGGCCCACTATTTGTGAGAGAGATGGCACACTCAGGACTGGCACACAAGCCCAAAGGCCAATATTAATCTCCCACTGTATTTTTATCAGGGAGAATTTATACACCCCACAAAAAAAAATACAGAAAAATGAAAAGGCTTTCTATGGCCCACTATGTGAGAGAGATGGCACACACAGGGATGGCACTCTAGCAGAAATGCCAAATTGCCAATCTTAATCTCCCACCAAAAAAAAAAAAAAAAAAAAAACAGGGAATGTCCTACAATTACTATCTCCCTGCCTGCAGTAATCTCAGCCAGGTATGGCAGGCAGCTACTATCTCCCTGCCTGCAGTAATCTCAGCCAGGTATGGCAGGCAGCAATAAGGAGTGGACTGATGCACAAATGAAATAAAAAGTGTGGACAAACAAAAAAGATAGCTGTGCAGAAAGGAAGGAACAAGAGGATTTGTGCTTTGAAAAAAGCAGTTGGTTTGCACAGCGGCGTACACACAGCAATGCAGCTATCAGGGAGCCTTCTAGGGCAGCCCAATGAGCTACAGCGCTGAGGGGAAAAAAAAAAAAAAAAAAAATTCCACTGTCCCTGCACACCGAGGGTGGTGTTGGACAGTGCAAATCGCTGCAGCACAAGCGGTTTTGTGGTTAATGGACCCTGCCTAACGCTATCCCTGCTTCTGACAAAGCGGCAGCAACCTCTCCCTAAGCTCAGATCAGCAGCAGTAAGATGGCGGTCGGCGGGAACGCCTCTTTATAGCCCCTGTGACGTCGCAGACAGCAAGCCAATCACTGCAATGCCCTTCTCTAAGATGGTGGGGACCAGGACCTATGTCATCACGCTGCCCACACTCTGCGTTTACCTTCATTGGCTGAGAAATGGCGCTTTTCGCGTCATTGAAACGCGACTTTGGCGCGAAAGTCGCGTACCGCATGGCCGACCCCGCACAGGGGTCGGATCGGGTTTCATGAAACCCCGACTTAGCCAAAAGTCGGCGACTTTTGAAAATGTTCGACCCGTTTCGCTCAACCCTAATCATAACCTATTATAGATGAATAGGCCCAGTGTGTGCGCACTAGAGGTTTAAAAAAATATAGGCTTGTAGCTAATATAATATAAAAGCATGCAATTCCTCAGTGTTTTAAGGGTTGATTGGCACGGCGGTTTAAGTAGTGTAACCATTGAGTTCTCAGTTAAATATATTGATTTATGCTATGTCCAGGAAATGAATTTATTACACATATACATTAGTATGGAGCAGTTTACCTTGGCAGGCTCCACTGCGTATATTGGGAATGTAGCCACGGCGGCAGGGTTGTGGTTGAGCGGGGCACATCTCACATGGGTGTCCCCAGGCGCGTCCAATAGTTGCACAGCACAGAGTTTTTGTGCACACGATACCAGTCACCTGACCCTGACACATCTGATTGCTGACTTGCGTGAAGCAGGGCCCTGTTCTGTAGTCTGCAAGTAAAAACAGCAAAAGAAAATATTCAAATCCGGTCGGCACCATCTGATGATCTCGAAAGCTCAAATTCAGCAAAACTACCAGGAAAACAGAAATATGAGAAATTTGAAAGCCCACATGACACATTTATATTGTTAGCATACACTCACGTTTTAGCTTTCATTTTATTACATTTAGAGAACATTTGTCTAATTAGACTTGAAAAACACACAACTAACTGTAATATAAATTTGAATGACATGTAGATATGATATGAATGAACAGCTATAATATCGGCTCAATGAAACGTTAACAGATTACAATCTACTTGCAGTGGATGAGTTCGAATTTCTTAAAAAATTCTCACCCAAAGTGCCATAAAACAAAATGATGTAAACGGCATGACGATCATTTTCATTTTTTATTTTATTCGGTATGTCGTGTGGATTTTAATGGATTTAAGTGGGAACAAGACGTTCTTTAATAAAAATGAAGTTTCCACAATAATGAATATCTTTTGTTTCTACAAATAAAGACTTCCATTTTTTTAAAAAAACCAGATGTTTGACACTCCTCAAGAAAGGATTGTGGCGAGCAGAATTAACCACAGAGACATAGCTGCTAAAGATAGTATGGAAAAGATAATGTTTGTGATTAGCTAACAACGTACCAAACTTCAAAGCGATAATCGAACGTCACTCTAAAATGTAAAGTATACGTCCAGTTAGTAGATGACACTATATATGCTGAAATATAAGGAGACCACAGCTGCTTCTTATTTCTGCACTTTGCAAGTGGCACACATCACGGACATTTTAGCATTATGTTTGAGACACAGAAAGGACTGTCAAAGATTTCTCTATTAGGCTAGGGTCACACTGCGTTATGGTGGTACGTTTAACGGACTACGTTACACCGCGGCATAACGCGGTGTAACGTAGTCCGTTAACACCTGCATTGATTGTAATGGCGAACGCATTGCTAGCGCACGTCCACATTGGGCATGCACTAGCGATGTGCCGTCATTTGAGTGACAGACCGCGAACGCTGCTTGCAGCCTTCGTGGTCCGTTCCTCGCTAGCGCAGATCGGGGATCTCCGCTAGTGGGATCGGCTAACGCGATCCCTTTTGGGACATTGCGTTAGCGCAGTCCGTAGTGCTGTGCGCTAAACGGACTGCCCTAACGCAATGTGACCCTAGCCTTACACATGAAGCTTGCACTCAGTACTCTTTGGCACTAAAAAAAACCCCGCTCCTTCAAGACAACCACTTTTCCTTTACACCATTCAAATACGCCCTATGGCCTAATTGTAGGGTACATTGTTAAACACGGTCACCCATTTATTTCCATTGGTTCCATTTTATAGCACTGTGTAAATATTTTAGATAGCTGTGCAAAAATAGCTGTAATGTAAGAATGCTTTCAAAAACAGGAGTGTTTAAAGATTATATTTATCCATTAACAAAATGCAAAGTGAATAAACAGAATCAGATTCAGCATTTGGTGTTACCATTCATTGCCTTCAAAATAGCCTCAAAACATAAATTCTCGTAGGTACACTTGCACACAGCTTTTGAAGGAACTAGGCAGTAGATTCTTGGAGAACCAATATGACAGATCTTCCGTGGAACTAGGCATCTGAAAGTCCCTTACCATCTCCATGTAATTCCACACAGACTCAATGTTGAGATCAGGGCTATTTGAGGGACACATTATCACTTCCAGGATGATATCTATCTATCTCAACAGAAAACAAAATATGAGCGGCACACTCCCTCATCCAACGATATTAACAAAACTGTGTACAGGGTATGCCACTAGATGCCACTCATCCATATACCGCTGACTTCAGGCTTCGGGTGCTCCTTCAGAAAAAAAGACTTCTATCCACATAATCCTTGTGAGAAAAGCAGTGAGGGCACTCACCAGTCTTCAAAAGTCACTTCTTTATTAATCACAACTCCAGATAAAATTCATGGCCGGGGGAGAGGGAGCCAAAGCTCGTGTGAGCAGGGGAGGACGACAGCCATTTCGCGCTGTGCCTGTGCTTCTACGGGACTCCCCTGCTCACACGAGCTTCGGCTCCCTCTCCCCCGGCCATGAATTTTATCTGGAGTTGTGATTAATAAAGAAGTGACTTTTGAAGACTGGTGAGTGCCCTCATTGCTTTTCTCACAAGGATTATATCTATCTATCTCTCTATCTATCTATCTAGAAAAAAAGCAGCACCAGTGAGAATAGGGTGCATAGGTACATATCAGTCCTTCAATACAGTCCAAAGTATTAAGGCAGCAAACCAAATAAAGATATAATCTAAGTGCTATTTATTAGCCCATGTGGCAACATTTCGTCCAAAAGTGTGGACCTTTCTCAAGCCTAGAAAAAGTCTACACTTTTGGACCAAAACGTCACCACACTAAGATCTAAGAACACTTAGATTATATCTTTATATGGTGTGCTGCCTTAGTTCTATCTATCTATCTATCTATCTATCTATCTATCTATCTATCTATCTAAAAATCAAAATTGGAACGGCATCCAATATTACCACAGTTGCCGTGCAACGCTTTCCAAACCAGTGATCCAATGGCTTCCAATAATAAGAATAAAAAAGGAAAACAGCACAAAGTAATGAAAAAAAAGGGCTTTAATGCCTGAACGGCGTGGCAACGTTTCGGATATGGTATCCTTTTTTTGGCTTGAAAAAGGATACCATATCCGAAACGTAGCCACGCCATTCAGGCATTAAAGCCCATTTTTTTTCATTTCTTTGTGCTGTTTTCCTTTTTTATTCTTATCTATTAGGGTTGAGCGAAACGGGTCGAACATTTTCAAAAGTCGCCGACTTTTGGCTAAGTCGGGGTTTCATGAAACCCGATCCGACCCCTGTGCGGGGTCGGCCATGCGGTACGCGACTTTCGCGCCAAAGTCGCGTTTCAATGACGCGAAAAGCGCCATTTCTCAGCCAATGAAGGTAAACGCAGAGTGTGGGCAGCGTGATGACATAGGTCCTGGTCCCCACCATCTTAGAGAAGGGCATTGCAGTGATTGGCTTGCTGTCTGCGACGTCACAGGGGCTATAAAGAGGCGTTCCCGCCGACCGCCATCTTACTGCTGCTGATCTGAGCTTAGGGAGAGGTTGCTGCCGCTTTGTCAGAAGCAGGGATAGCGTTAGGCAGGGTCCATTAACCACAAAACCGCTTGTGCTGCAGCGATTTGCACTGTCCAACACCACCCTCGGTGTGCAGGGACAGTGGAATTTTTTTTTTTTTTTTTTTTCCCCTCAGCGCTGTAGCTCATTGGGCTGCCCTAGAAGGCTCCCTGATAGCTGCATTGCTGTGTGTACGCCGCTGTGCAAACCAACTGCTTTTTTCAAAGCACAAATCCTCTTGTTCCTTCCTTTCTGCACAGCTATCTTTTTTGTTTGTCCACACTTTTTATTTCATTTGTGCATCAGTCCACTCCTTATTGCTGCCTGCCATACCTGGCTGAGATTACTGCAGGCAGGGAGATAGTAGCTGCCTGCCATACCTGGCTGAGATTACTGCAGGCAGGGAGATAGTAATTGTAGGACATTCCCTGTTTTTTTTTTTTTTTTTTTTTTGGTGGGAGATTAAGATTGGCAATTTGGCATTTCTGCTAGAGTGCCATCCCTGTGTGTGCCATCTCTCTCACATAGTGGGCCATAGAAAGCCTTTTCATTTTTCTGTATTTTTTTTTGTGGGGTGTATAAATTCTCCCTGATAAAAATACAGTGGGAGATTAATATTGGCCTTTGGGCTTGTGTGCCAGTCCTGAGTGTGCCATCTCTCTCACAAATAGTGGGCCATAGAAAGCCTATTTTATTTTTTTTTGGGTTTTATAAATTCTCCCTGAAAAAAAGGGAGATTAATATTGGCCTCTGGGCTTCTGTGCCAGTCCTGAGCGTGCCATCTGTGCCAGTCCTGAGCGTCCCATCTCTCTCACAAATAGTGGGCCATAGAAAGCCTATTTAATTTTTTTTTTGGTTTTATAAATTTTCCCTGAAAAAAGGGAGATTAATATTGGCCTCTGGGCTTGTGTGCCAGTTGTGAGCGTGCCATCTGTGCCAGTCCTGAGCGTGCCATCTCTCTCACAAATAGTGGGCCATAGAAAGCCTATTTAATTTTTTTTTTGGTTTTATAAATTTTCCCTGAAAAAAGGGAGATTAATATTGGCCTCTGGGCTTGTGTGCCAGTTGTGAGCGTGCCATCTGTGCCAGTCCTGAGCGTGCCATCTCTCTCACAAATAGTGGGCCATAGAAAGCCTATTTAAATATTTTTTTGGTTTTATAAATTCTCCCAGAAAAAAAGGGAGATTAATATTGGCCTCTGGGCTTCTGTGCCAGTTGTGAGCGTGCCATCTGTGCCAGTCCTGAGCGTGCCATCTCTCTCACAAATAGTGGGCCATAGAAAGCCTATTTAAATATTTTTTTGGTTTTATAAATTCTCCCAGAAAAAAAGGGAGATTAATATTGGCCTCTGGGCTTCTGTGCCAGTCCTGAGCGTGCCATCTGTGCCAGTCCTGAGCGTCCCATCTCTCTCACAAATAGTGGGCCATAGAAAGCCTATTTTATTTTTTTTTTGGGTTTCAGAAATTCTCCCTGGAAAAAAAAAGGGAGATTAATATTGCCCTTTGGGCTTGTGTGCCAGTACTAAGCGTTCCATCTCTCTCTCTCTCTCAGTCAGTGGGCCATAGAACGCATATTTTTGGTTTTATTTGTTTTCTAAATTCTCCCTGAAAAAATCATTTTATTTTATTTGGTTTCTAAATTCTTCCTGATAAAATCATATTTTTTTTATTATTTTTATTTCTAAAGTCTCCCTGAAAAAAAAAAAAAAAAAAAACAACCAAAAAAACAGTGGGAGATTAATATTGGCCTTTCTGCTTGTGTGCCAGTCTTGACTCCTGGGTGTGCCATCTCTCTCTCTCTCTCTCTCTCTCTCTCTCTCTCTCTCTCTCTCTCCAATTGTGGTCCATAGAAAGCCTATATTTTTTTTCCTTGATTTGGGTTCTAAAATCTACCAGAGAAAATAACTACATCAATCATTGGTAGAAAAATATTGGCCTCTGGGTTTGTGTGCCACTCCTGACTCCTGTGTGCGTCATCTCTCAGTCAGTGGGCCATAGAACGCCTATTTTTGGTTTTATTTGTTTTCTAAATTCTCCCTGAAAAAATTATTTTATTTTATTTGGTTTCTAAATTCTTCCTGATAAAATCATATTTTTTTTATTATTTTTTTTTCTAAAGTCTCCCTGAAAAAAAAAAAAAAAAACAGTGGGAGATTAATATTGGCCTTTCTGCTTGTGTGCCAGTCTTGACTCCTGGGTGCGTCATCTCTCAGTCAGTGGGCCATAGAACGCCTATTTTTGGTTTTATTTGTTTTATAAATTCTCCCTGAAAAAATCATTTTATTTTATTTGGTTTCTAAATTCTTCCTGATAAAATCATATTTTTTTTATTATTTTTTTTTCTAAAGTCTCCCTGAAAAAAAAAAAAAAAAAACAACCAAAAAAAACAGTGGGAGATTAATATTGGCCTTTCTGCTTGTGTGCCAGTCTTGACTCCTGGGTGCGTCATCTCTCAGTCAGTGGGCCATAGAACGCCTATTTTTGGTTTTATTTGTTTTCTAAATTCTCCCTGAAAAAATCATTTTATTTTATTTGGTTTCTAAATTCTTCCTGATAAAATCATATTTTTTTTATTATTTTTTTTTCTAAAGTCTCCCTGAAAAAAAAAAAAAAAAAAACAACCAAAAAAAACAGTGGGAGATTAATATTGGCCTTTCTGCTTGTGTGCCAGTCTTGACTCCTGGGTGCGTCATCTCTCAGTCAGTGGGCCATAGAACGCCTATTTTTGGTTTTATTTGTTTTATAAATTCTCCCTGAAAAAATCATTTTATTTTATTTGGTTTCTAAATTCTTCCTGATAAAATCATATTTTTTTTATTATTTTTTTTTCTAAAGTCTCCCTGAAAAAAAAAAAAAAAAAACAACCAAAAAAAACAGTGGGAGATTAATATTGGCCTTTCTGCTTGTGTGCCAGTCTTGACTCCTGGGTGCGTCATCTCTCAGTCAGTGGGCCATAGAACGCCTATTTTTGGTTTTATTTGTTTTCTAAATTCTCCCTGAAAAAATCATTTTATTTTATTTGGTTTCTAAATTCTTCCTGATAAAATCATATTTTTTTTATTATTTTTTTTTCTAAAGTCTCCCTGAAAAAAAAAAAAAAAAAAACAACCAAAAAAAACAGTGGGAGATTAATATTGGCCTTTCTGCTTGTGTGCCAGTCTTGACTCCTGGGTGCGTCATCTCTCAGTCAGTGGGCCATAGAACGCCTATTTTTGGTTTTATTTGTTTTCTAAATTCTCCCTGAAAAAATCATTTTATTTTATTTGGTTTCTAAATTCTTCCTGATAAAATCATATTTTTTTTATTATTTTTTTTTCTAAAGTCTCCCTGAAAAAAAAAAAAAAAAAAACAACCAAAAAAAACAGTGGGAGATTAATATTGGCCTTTCTGCTTGTGTGCCAGTCTTGACTCCTGGGTGTGCCATCTCTCTCTCTCTCTCTCTCCAATTGTGGTCCATAGAAAGCCTACATTTTTTTTCCTTGATTTGGGTTCCAAAATCTACCAGAGAAAATAACTCCATCAATCATTGGTAGAAAAATATTGGCCTCTGGGCTTGTGTGCCACTCCTGATTCCTGTGTGCGTCATCTCTCACTCAGTGGCCCATAGAAAGCATATAGTTTGTTACATTTGTTTTCTAAATTCTCCCTGCAAAAATCTATTTTTTTTTTTTTGGGGGGTTTCTAAAGTGTTCCTGAAAAAAATAAAAATAAAAAAAAAATAATAGTGTGACATTAATATTAACATTTGTGCTTCAGTGACAGTCCTGCGTGTGGGGCATCTCTCTAATTTGCAGCCACCAAAAAAAGAGTGTGTAACATTGGGCCTGATTTTCGCTGTGGTCTCACCAACCTGTAAAGGGGTAGCTAAATCATACAGAAGTTATAGCTCACCGTGTAAGTTGTGTGACTGCAACAAATAACGTTAGTTTGGTTACGTTTTTAAAACAATGAGGAAGTCTAGTGGAAGAGGTCGTGGCCGGGGGCGTTCATTGTCAGCTGGTAATGAGGGTAGTGGTAGTGGTGGAGCATCAGGTGGTCGTGGGGGAAAAAATATTGCACCTAAGTCTGGAGCTGTGGAGCCAGGTTCGTCGTCCGGCTACACAAGGCCTCGAACGCTCCCTTTTCTGGGATTAGGAAAACCGCTTTTAAAGCCGGAGCAGCAAGAGCAAGTTTTGGCTTATCTTGCTGACTCAGCCTCTAGCTCTTTTGCCTCATCTCGTGAAACTGGTAAAAGTAAAAGCAGCGCGTCGTTAGTGGATGTTCACGGTCAGGGACAAGTCACTTCCTTGTCCTCTTCAGCAAAAACAACAACAGAGAAGAATGCAGCAGGCGACACAACGGGTTACTCCATGGAGCTCTTTACACATACCGTCCCTGGCTTAGAAAGTGAAGCAGTTAACAGTCCATGCCCATTACAAATTGAATCTGACATGGAGTGCACTGACGCACAGCCACAGCCAGACTACTATGCTGGTCCTTTGACTCAGACCACAACATTGCCCTCGCAGGGTGCTGATCAAGAATCAGACCCTGATGAGACTATGTTGCCCCATCACGAACGCTATACCACCGAACGACACGGTGACACAGACGAAGTTGCGCAGGAGGTACAAGAAGAGTTATTAGATGACCCAGTTCTTGACCCCGATTGGCAGCCATTGGGGGAACAGGGTGCAGGCGGCAGCAGTTCTGAAGCAGAGGAGGAGGAGGGGCCGCAGCAGGCATCAACATCGCCACAGGTTCCATCTGCCGGGCCCGTATCTTGCCCAAAACGCGTGGCAAAGCCAAAACCTGGTGGAGGACAGCGTGGCCATCCGGTTAAAGCTCAGTCTGCAATGCCTGAAAAGGTATCCGATGCTAGAAAGAGTGCAGTCTGGCATTTTTTTAAACAACATCCAATTGATCAGCGCAAAGTCATCTGTCAAAAATGTTCTACTTCCTTAAGCAGAGGTCAGAATCTGAAAAGTCTCAATACTAGTTGCATGCATAGACATTTAACCACCATGCATTTGAAAGCTTGGACTAACTACCAAACGTCCCTTAAGGTTGTTGCACCCTCGGCCAATGAAGCTAGTCATCAACGCAACATCCCTTCCGGCAGTGTAGGACCACCATTTAGCGCACCACCTGCTGTATCTGTGCAGGTATCTTTGCCAGGCCAAAGCAGTCAGGGTCAGGGAATCACCAGTTTCGTAGTAGGAAACACTGCATCTAGGGCACCGGCGGCAACAATACCATCTCCCACCGTCTCTCAGTCTGCCATGTCCACCGGCACCCCCGCTAGTTCCACGATCTCCAGCTCTCCAGTCCAGCTCACCCTACATGAGACTATGGTTAGAAAAAGGAAATACTTAGCCTCGCATCCGCGTACACAGGGTTTGAACGCCCACATAGCTAGACTAATCTCGTTAGAGATGATGCCCTACCGGTTAGTTGAAAGCGAAGCTTTCAAAGACCTGATGGACTACGCTGTACCACGCTACGAGCTACCCAGTCGACACTTTTTTTCCAGAAAAGCCATCCCAGCCCTCCACCAGCATGTTAAAGAGCGCATCGTCCATGCACTCAGGCAATCTGTGAGCACAAAGGTGCACCTGACAACAGATGCATGGACCAGTAGGCATGGCCAGGGACGTTACGTGTCCATCACGGCACACTGGGTAAATGTGGTGGATTCAGGGTCCACAGGGGACAGCAAGTTTGGGACAGTTCTGCCTAGCCCACGGTCTAGTAAACAGTTGTCTGTAGCCGTTCGCACCCCCTCCTCCTCCTCCTCCTCGTCCTCCTGCAGAAGCAAGAGCTCGTCCACAGACCGCAGTCGCACAAACACTCCATCCGCACCTGCCACTGTTGCACACCAGGTCTCCCATTATGGGGCAGCTACTGGCATACGTCAGCAGGCTGTATTGGCTATGAAGTGTTTGGGCGACAATAGACACACCGCGGAAGTTCTGTCCGAGTTCTTGCAGCAAGAAACGCAGTCGTGGCTGGGCACTGTAGATCTTGAGGCAGGCAAGGTAGTGAGTGATAACGGAAGGAATTTCATGGCTGCCATCTCCCTTTCCCAACTGAAACACATTCCTTGCCTGGCTCACACCTTAAACCTGGTGGTGCAGTGCTTCCTGAAAAGTTATCCGGGGTTATCCGACCTGCTCCTCAAAGTGCGTGGACTTTGCGCACATATCCGCCGTTCGCCTGTACACTCCAGCCGTATGCAGACCTATCAGCGTTCTTTGAACCTTCCCCAGCATCGCCTAATCATAGACGTTGCAACAAGGTGGAACTCAACACTGCACATGCTTCAGAGACTGTGCGAACAGAGGCGGGCTGTTATGTTTTTGTGGGAGGATACACATACACGGGCAGGCAGTAGGATGGCAGACATGGAGTTGTCAGGTGTGCAGTGGTCGAAGATTCAAGACATGTGTCAAGTCCTTCAGTGTTTTGAGGAATGCACACGGCTGGTTAGTGCAGACAACGCCATAATAAGCATGAGCATCCCCCTAATGCGTCTGCTGATGCAAAGTTTGACGCACATAAAGGATCAGGCGTCTGCACCAGAGGAAGAGGAAAGCCTTGATGACAGTCAGCGATTGTCTGGTCAGGGCAGTGTACATGACGAGGTACCGGGCGAAGAGGAGGTGGAGGATGAGGAGGATGATGGGGATGAGTATATTTTTAATGAGGAAGCTTTCCCGGGGGCACGGGAAATTGGTGGCGTGGCAAGGCCGGGTTCTGGTTTTTTGAGGGACACAAGTGACGTAGATTTGCCTGCAACTGCCCCTCAACCAAGCACAACCGCAGATTTGACAACGGGAACTTTGGCCCACATGGCGGATTATGCCTTGCGTATCCTCAAAAGGGACACACGCATTACAAAAATGATGAACGATGACGATTACTGGTTGGCCTGCCTCCTTGATCCTCGCTATAAAGGCAAATTGCAAAATATTATGCCACATGAGAACTTGGAACTAATATTAGCAACAAAACAATCAACTCTTGTTGACCGTTTGCTTCTGGCATTCCCTGCACACAGCGCCCGTGATCGTTCTCACACGAGCTCCAGGGGCCAGCAGACCAGAGGTGTTAGAGGGGCAGAAATCAGAAGTGGCGTTGGACAGAGGGGTTTTCTGACCAGGTTGTGGAGTGATTTTTCTATGACCGCAGACAGGACAGGTACTGCAGCATCAATTCAAAGTGACAGGAGACAACATTTGTCCAGTATGGTTACAAACTATTTTTCATCCCTTATCGACGTTCTCCCTCAACCGTCATTCCCATTTGATTACTGGGCATCCAAATTAGACACCTGGCCAGAATTGGCAGAATATGCATTGCAGGAGCTTGCTTGCCCGGCAGCTAGTGTCCTATCAGAAAGAGTATTCAGTGCTGCAGGTTCAATACTAACAGAAAAAAGGACTCGTCTGGCTACCCAAAATGTAGATGATCTAACCTTCATTAAAATGAACCACAACTGGATTTCAAAATCTTTTGCCCCACCCTGCCCGGCTGACACCTAGCTTTCCTATGAAAAGGTCTTGCCTGTGGACTATTCTGAATGACTTTTCCAATCTCGTAATTTTCTTCACCTGATTGTCCAGCATACGACATGTTTCCACCTCACGAAATGGCCAAACTCCCCACACGGGGCCGTGCTATCGCCACTTTGCGCTTGGACCCTTGAGAGTGCTGTTTGTCTGAAGAGGTGGGTGTGGCCGCTTTTGGTCGACGGCACTGCCACTGGGTCCCTCATAGTACAATAAAGTGTCTCTGGCGGTGGTGGTGCGCACCCAACGTCAGACACACCGTTGTAATATGAGGGGCCCTGTGCCTGTACCGCCGGCCACAAGACAGTTCCCCCCCCCAGCTCAAACAGTGCTCTACCACTAGCAAAATTATCTCTCACAGCTTCACCAATGTGTAGTCTAGCCGCTGACATCCTTCAATGCCTGGCACTGACAATACCATTGTTTTGACATTTTTGTTATGTTAGGCCTTCGAAGCCTGTCTGCGGTCCCTTCTTTCTACAACTACTACACTGACCAGGCCACTGCTGGCCGTGTTACCCTGGAACCAATTTAAAAGTGCCTACAGTCAGCCCAATTTTGTTATGTTAGGCCTTCGAAGACTGTCTGCCGTCACTCCTTCCACTAGACTTCCACTGACCATACACTGCTGCCCATGTACCCCTGGAACCAATTTAAAGTGCCTACAGCCAGCCCAATTTTGTTATGTTAGGCCTTCGAAGCCTGTCTGCGGTCACTCCTTCCACTAGACTTCCACTGACCAGACCACTGCTGCCCGTGTACCCCTGGAACCAATTTAAAAGTGCCTACAGCCATGTGTTATTATTTTAGGCCTTCGATGCCTGTCTGCGGTCACTCCTTCCACTAGGCCTCCACTGACCACACCACTGCTGCCCGTGTACCCCTGGAACCAATTTAAAATTGCCTACAGCCAGCCCAATTTTTTTATTTTAGGCCTTCGATGCCTGTCTGCGGTCCATTCTTTCAACTACTACTACACTGACCAGGTCACTGCTGCCCGTGTACCCCTGGAACCAATTTAAAATTGCCTACAGCCAGCCCAATTTTTTTATTTTAGGCCTTCGATGCCTGTCTGCGGTCCATTCTTTCAACTACTACTACACTGACCAGGTCACTGCTGCCCGTGTACCCCTGGAACCAATTTAAAATTGCCTACAGCCAGCCCAATTTTTTTATTTTAGGCCTTCGATGCCTGTCTGCGGTCCATTCTTTCAACTACTACTACTACACTGACCAGGTCACTGCTGCCCGTGTACCCCTGGAACCAATTTAAAATTGCCTACAGCCAGCCCAATTTTTTTATTTTAGGCCTTCGATGCCTGTCTGCGGTCCATTCTTTCAACTACTACTACACTGACCAGGTCACTGCTGCCCGTGTACCCCTGGAACCAATTTAAAATTGCCTACAGCCATGTGTTATTATTTTAGGCCTTCGATGCCTGTCTGCGGTCACTCCTTCCACTAGGCCTCCACTGACCACACCACTGCTGTCCGTGTACCCCTGGAACCAATTTAAAATTGCCTACAGCCATGTGTTATTATTTTAGGCCTTCGATGCCTGTCTGCGGTCACTCCTTCCACTAGACTTCCACTGACCAGACCACTGCTGCCCGTGTACCCCTGGAACCAATTTAAAAGTGCCTACAGCCAGCCCAAGTTTGTTATGTTAGGCCTTCGATGCCTGTCTGCGGTCCATTCTTTCAACTACTACTACACTGACCAGGTCACTGCTGCCCGTGTACCCCTGGAACCAATTTAAAATTGCCTACAGCCAGCCCAATTTTTTTATTTTAGGCCTTCGATGCCTGTCTGCGGTCCATTCTTTCAACTACTACTACACTGACCAGGTCACTGCTGCCCGTGTACCCCTGGAACCAATTTAAAATTGCCTACAGCCATGTGTTATTATTTTAGGCCTTCGATGCCTGTCTGCGGTCACTCCTTCCACTAGGCCTCCACTGACCACACCACTGCTGCCCGTGTACCCCTGGAACCAATTTAAAATTGCCTACAGCCAGCCCAATTTTTTTATTTTAGGCCTTCGATGCCTGTCTGCGGTCCATTCTTTCAACTACTACTACACTGACCAGGTCACTGCTGCCCGTGTACCCCTGGAACCAATTTAAAATTGCCTACAGCCAGCCCAATTTTTTTATTTTAGGCCTTCGATGCCTGTCTGCGGTCCATTCTTTCAACTACTACTACACTGACCAGGTCACTGCTGCCCGTGTACCCCTGGAACCAATTTAAAATTGCCTACAGCCATGTGTTATTATTTTAGGCCTTCGATGCCTGTCTGCGGTCACTCCTTCCACTAGGCCTCCACTGACCACACCACTGCTGTCCGTGTACCCCTGGAACCAATTTAAAATTGCCTACAGCCATGTGTTATTATTTTAGGCCTTCGATGCCTGTCTGCGGTCACTCCTTCCACTAGGCCTCCACTGACCACACCACTGCTGTCCGTGTACCCCTGGAACCAATTTAAAATTGCCTACAGCCATGTGTTATTATTTTAGGCCTTCGATGCCTGTCTGCGGTCACTCCTTCCACTAGGCCTCCACTGACCACACCACTGCTGTCCGTGTACCCCTGGAACCAATTTAAAATTGCCTACAGCCATGTGTTATTATTTTAGGCCTTCGATGCCTGTCTGCGGTCACTCCTTCCACTAGACTTCCACTGACCAGACCACTGCTGCCCGTGTACCCCTGGAACCAATTTAAAAGTGCCTACAGCCAGCCCAAGTTTGTTATGTTAGGCCTTCGATGCCTGTCTGCGGTCACTCCTTCCACTAGGCCTCCACTGACCACACCACTGCTGCCCGTGTACCCCTGGAACCAATTTAAAATTGCCTACAGCCAGCCCAATTTTTTTATTTTAGGCCTTCGATGCCTGTCTGCGGTCCATTCTTTCAACTACTACTACACTGACCAGGTCACTGCTGCCCGTGTACCCCTGGAACCAATTTAAAATTGCCTACAGCCAGCCCAATTTTTTTATTTTAGGCCTTCGATGCCTGTCTGCGGTCCATTCTTTCAACTACTACTACACTGACCAGGTCACTGCTGCCCGTGTACCCCTGGAACCAATTTAAAATTGCCTACAGCCATGTGTTATTATTTTAGGCCTTCGATGCCTGTCTGCGGTCACTCCTTCCACTAGGCCTCCACTGACCACACCACTGCTGTCCGTGTACCCCTGGAACCAATTTAAAATTGCCTACAGCCATGTGTTATTATTTTAGGCCTTCGATGCCTGTCTGCGGTCACTCCTTCCACTAGGCCTCCACTGACCACACCACTGCTGTCCGTGTACCCCTGGAACCAATTTAAAATTGCCTACAGCCATGTGTTATTATTTTAGGCCTTCGATGCCTGTCTGCGGTCCATTCTTTCAACTACTACTACACTGACCAGGGCACTGCTGGCCGTGTACCCCTGGAACCAACATCAGAAAATATAAAAATAAGTATTTTGCTTATAAAAAAGAAAATACTGGTGAGATATCAAATGCAGACATTTTAACATTAAAAACAAACACACAACTCTAATCTGGTACAGTACTAAAAATGGCCACCAGCTACAATTACTTTCTCCTGCAAGTAGTTAACTGAAAGTTTTTTTAAATTGAAAACACACATATGGCATCCACCGAGTGTTGTCCTGTCGCGTCTTCTTTATATTATTGCCGAGAAGATGCAAAATAATGAAAATAATAAAATCATTAATTACCAAAATAATAGAGAAAGTCAACACCACATTGCAAATAAACATTCATTCCAAATAAAGAAGCAGGGCGCGTCCGAGGGTGAGTATATACCTAATAAGAATATAATCACCCTCGGACGCGCAATGCTTATTTCCAACAGCCTTCCTTCCTAAGAATCAGCCCTTCCGTCGTGTAGAGAGACGTTGTGTTACACTCCAAGGTGTTCCCCAGGTTGCCTTTCCTGAGCTTCGATCTTCCGGCT